>NW_027007998.1:25000-37500 GCF_036934945.1 Oncorhynchus masou masou | reverse complement strand
AGTCAGTAGCCCTTCAGCTTTAGTATGTTGACAGTCAGTAGCCCTTCAGCTTTAGTGTGTTGACGGTCAGTAGCCCTTCAGCTTTGGTGTGTTGATGGTCAGTAGCCCTTCAGCTCGTGTGTTGACAGCCGGTAGCCCTTCAGTTTGGGTGTGTTGACGGTCAGTAGCCCTTCAGCTTTGGTGTGTTGACGGTCAGTAGCCCTTCAGCTTTAGTGTGTTGACAGTTAGTAGCCCTTCAGCGTTGGTGTGTTGACAGTCAGTAGCCCTTCAGCTTTAGTGTGTTGACAGTCAGTAGCCCTTCAGCTTTAGTATGTTTACAGTCAGTAGCCCTTCAGCTTTAGTGTGTTGACAGTTGGTAGCCCTTCAGCTTTAATGTGTTGACAGCCGGTAGCCCTTCAGTTTGGGTGTGTTGACAGTCAGTAGCCCTTCAGTTTGGGTGTGTTGGCAGCCGGTAGCCCTTCAATTTGGGTGTGTTGACAGTTAGTAGCCCTTCAGTTTGGGTGTGTTGACAGCAGGTAGCCCTTCAGTTTGGGTGTGTTGACAGTCAGTAGCCCTTCAGTTTGGGTGTGTTGACAGCAGGTAGCCCTTCAGTTTGGGTGTGTTGACAGTCAGTAGCCCTTCAGTTTGGGTGTGTTGACAGCAGGTAGCCCTTCAGTTTGGGTGTGTTGACAGCAGGTAGCCCTTCAGTTTGGGTGTGTTGACAGTCAGTAGCCCTTCAGTTTGGGTGTGTTGACAGCAGGTAGCCCTTCAGTTTGGGTGTGTTGACAGTCAGTAGCCCTTCAGTTTGGGTGTGTTGACAGCAGGTAGCCCTTCAGTTTGGGTGTGTTGACAGTCAGTAGCCCTTCAGTTTGGGTGTGTTGACAGCAGGTAGCCCTTCAGTTTGGGTGTGTTGACAGCCGGCAGCCCTTCAGTTTGGGTGTGTTGACAGTCAGTAGCCCTTCAGTTTGGGTGTGTTGCAGCAGGTAGCCCTTCAGTTTGGGTGTGTTGACAGTCAGTAGCCCTTCAGTTTGGGTGTGTTGACAGCAGGTAGCCCTTCAGTTTGGGTGTGTTGACAGCCGGCAGCCCTTCAGTTTGGGTGTGTTGACAGTTAGTAGTCCTTCAGCTTTAGTGTGTTGACAGCCGGCAGCCCTTCAGGTTGGGTGTGTTGACAGTTAGTAGTCCTTCAGCTTTAGTGTGTTGACAGCCGGCAGCCCTTCAGGTTGGGTGTGTTGACAGTTAGTAGTCCTTCAGCTTTAGTGTGTTGACAGCCGGCAGCCCTTCAGGTTGGGTGTGTTGACAGTTAGTAGTCCTTCAGCTTTAGTGTGTTGACAGCCGGCAGCCCTTCAGGTTGGGTGTGTTGACAGTTAGTAGTCCTTCAGCTTTAGTGTGTTGACAGCCGGCAGCCCTTCAGGTTGGGTGTGTTGACAGTTAGTAGTCCTTCAGCTTTAGTGTGTTGACAGCCGGCAGCCCTTCAGGTTGGGTGTGTTGACAGTTAGTAGTCCTTCAGCTTTAGTGTGTTGACAGTTAGTAGTCCTTCAGCTTTAGTGTGTTGACAGCCGGCAGCCCTTCAGGTTGGGTGTGTTGACAGTTAGTAGTCCTTCAGCTTTAGTGTGTTGACAGTTAGTAGTCCTTCAGCTTTAGTGTGTTGACAGTTAGTAGTCCTTCAGCTTTAGTGTGTTGACAGCCGGCAGCCCTTCAGCTTTAGTGTGTTGACAGTTAGTAGTCCTTCAGCTTTAGTGTGTTGACAGCCGGCAGCCCTTCAGGTTGGGTGTGTTGACAGCCGGCAGCCCTTCAGTTTGGGTGTGTTGACAGTCAGTAGCCCTTCAGTTTGGGTGTGTTGGGTGTGCTGTAACAGGAGTAATGACACGTTCAAGATGAAACATTATCTGATCTTTTCTGGGGAATGAAAGTTGACACAAATTCCTAGGATGAGATGCAGTATTGGTCTATCTACACTTCAAACTGAATAACTAAACTTCAGAAAAAGGTACTCTTCCCAGAGATCTCTCTCTCTCTCTCTGTCTATCACACCCCCTGTCTCTTTCTATCTCACTCTCTCTCTCTCTCTCTATCACACCCCCTGTCTCTTTCTATCTCTCTTTCTGTTTCACTCTCTCTCTATCACACCCCCTGTCTCTTTCTATCTCGCTTTCTGTTTCACTCTCTCTCTCTCTCTATCACACCCCCTGTCTCTTTCTATCTCACTTTCTGTTTCACTCTCTCTCTCTCATCACACCCCCTGTCTCTTTCTATCTCACTTTCTGTTTCTCTCTGTCTCTGTCTCTCTCTCTCTCTCTCTCTCGCTCTCCCTCTCTATCACCCCCCCTCTCTCTCTCTCTCTCTCTTTATCACACCCCATGTCTCTCGCTCTCTCTCAGTCTCACTCTCAAAATCATTCACATTGACTGTAATGGTCGTTCCATACAGGATCACAGTAAATGACTGTAACGATGTGTGCTGAGAGTCGGGAGGCAAGTTCAGGGAGTGAGTGTTTTCATAAATAAACAGAACACAATACAAAAAACGAACAACGCACAGACACGAAACTGAAACAGCGATGCCTGGGGAAGAACCAAAGGGAGTGACAGACATAAGGAAGGAACCAAAGGGAGTGACAGACATAGGGAAGGAACCAAAGGGAGTGACATACAGTGCCTTGCGAAAGTATTCGGCCCCCTTGAACTTTGCGACATTTTGCCACATTTCAGGCTTCAAACATAAAGATATAAAACTGTATTTTTTTGTGATGAATCAACAACAAGTGGGACACAATCATGAAGTGGAACGACATTTATTGGATATTTCAAACTTTTTTAACAAATCAAAAACTGAAGAATTGGGCGTGCAAAATTATTCAGCCCCTTTACTTTCAGTGCAGCAAACTCTCTCCAGAAGTTCAGCGAGGATCTCTGAATGATCCAATGTTGACCTAAATGACTAATGATGATAAATACAATCCACCTGTGTGTAATCAAGTCTCCGTATAAATGCACCTGCACTGTGATAGTCTCAGAGGTCCGTTAAAAGAGCAGAGAGCATCATGAAGAACAAGGAACACACCAGGCAGGTCCGAGATACTGTTGTGAAGAAGTTTAAAGCCGGATTTGGATACAAAAAGATTTCCCAAGCTTTAAACATCCCAAGGAGCACTGTGCAAGCGATAATATTGAAATGGAAGGAGTATCAGACCACTGCAAATCTACCAAGACCTGGCCGTCCCTCTAAACCTTCAGCTCATACAAGGAGAAGATTGATCAGAGATGCAGCCAAGAGGCCCATGATCACTCTGGATGAACTGCAGAGATCTACAGCTGAGGTGGGAGACTCTGTCCATAGGACAACAATCAGTCGTATATTGCACAAATCTGGCCTTTATGGAAGAGTGGCAAGAAGAAAGCCATTTCTTAAAGATATCCATAAAAAGTGTTGTTTAAAGTTTGCCACAAGCCACCTGGGAGACACACCAAATATGTGGAAGAAGGTGCTCTGGTCAGATGAAACCAAAATTGATCTTTTTGGCAACAATGAGAACTGACAAAAAGTTTGAAATATCCAATAAATGTCGTTCCACTTCATGATTTTGTCCCACTTGTTGTTGATTCTTCACAAAAAATACAGTTTTATATCTTTATGTTTGAAGCCTGAAATGTGGCAAAAGGTCGCAAAGTTCAAGGGTGCCGAATACTTTCGCAAGGCACTGTATATAGGGAAGGAACCAAAGGGAGTGACAGACATAGGGAAGGAACCAAAGGGAGTGACATATATAGGGAAGGAACCAAAGGGAGTGACATACATAGGGAAGGAACCAAAGGGAGTGACATATATAGGGAAGGAACCAAAGAGAGTGACATAGATAGGGAAGGAACCAAAGGGAGTGACATATATAGGGAAGGAACCAAAGAGAGTGACAGACATAGGGAAGGAACCAAAGGGAGTGACAGACATAGGGAAGGAACCAAAGGGAGTGACATACATAGGGAAGGAACCAAAGGGAGTGACAGACATAGGGAAGGAACCAAAGGGAGTGACAGACATAGGGAAGGAACCAAAGGGAGTGACAGACATAGGGAAGGAACCAAAGGGAGTGACATACATAGGGAAGGAACCAAAGGGAGTGACAGACATAGGGAAGGAACCAAAGGGAGTGACAGACATAGGGAAGGAACCAAAGAGAGTGACAGACATAGGGAAGGAACCAAAGAGAGTGACAGACATAGGGAAGGAACCAAAGGGAGTGAAATATATAGGGAAGGTAATCAGGGAAGTGATGGAGTCCAGGTGAGTCTGATGACGCTCAAGTGTTCGTAACAACGGTGACAGGTGTGATCCCTAACGAGCAGCCTGGTGACCTAGAGGCCGGAGTGACTCGAGGCCGGTACCCCTTCCCCGGCGCGTTCAGCTCCAGCCGCAGGACGCCAACCAAAGGGACAATCCCATGGATCCGGAGCGGACCGGTCACCCTTGCTGATGCACGGGAACCTGACGCCGGCTTGGGTGCGGGAACTTGACAGACCGGCTGAGGCAAGGGAGCCTGACAGACCGGCTGAGGCAAGGGAACCTGACAGACCGGCTGGGGCACGGGAACCTGACAGACCGGCTGGGGCACGGGAACCTGACAGACCGGCTGGGGCGCAGGAACCTGACAGACCGGCTGGGGCACGGGAACCTGACAGACCGGCTGGGGCGCAGGAACCTGACAGACCGGCTGGGGCACGGGAACCTGACAGACCGGCTGGGGCACGGGAACCTGACAGACCGGCTGGGGCGCAGGAACCTGACAGACCGGCTGGGGCACGGGAACCTGACAGACCGGCTGGGGCGCAGGAACCTGACAGACCGGCTGGGGCACGGGAACCTGACAGCCCGGCTGGGGCACGGGAACCTGACGCCGGCTTGGGTGCGGGAACTTGACAGACCGGCTGAGGCAAGGGAGCCTGACAGACCGGCTGAGGCAAGGGAACCTGACAGACCGGCTGGGGCACGGAACCTGACAGACCGGCTGGGGCACGGGAACCTGACAGACCGGCTGGGGCACGGGAACCTGACAGACCGGCTGGGGCACGGGAACCTGACAGACCGGCTGGGGCACGGGAACCTGACAGACCGGCTGGGGCACGGGAACCTGACGCCGGCTGGGGTGCGGGAACCTGACAGACCGGCTGGGGCACGGGAACCTGACAGCCCGGCTGAGGCAAGGAGCCTGACAGACCGGCTGAGGCACGGAACCTGACAGACCGGCTGGGGCACGGAACCTGACAGACCGGCTGGGGCACGGGAACCTGACAGACCGGCTGGGGCACGGAACCTGACAGACCGGCTGGGGCACGGAACCTGACAGACCGGCTGGGGCACGGGAACCTGACAGACCGGCTGGGGCACGGAACCTGACAGACCGGCTGGGGCACGGGAACCTGACAGACCGGCTGGGGCACGGAACCTGACAGACCGGCTGGGGCACGGGAACCTGACGCCGGCTGGGGTGCGGGAACCTGACAGACCGGCTGGGGCACGGGAACCTGACAGCCCGGCTGAGGCAAGGGAACCTGACAGACCGGCTGGGGCACGGGAACCTGACAGACCGGCTGGGGCACGGGAACCTGACAGACCGGCTGGGGCGCAGGAACCTGACAGACCGGCTGGGGCACGGGAACCTGACAGACCGTGCTGGGGCACGGGAACCTGACAGACCGGCTGGGGCGCAGGAACCTGACAGACCGGCTGGGGCACGGGAACCTGACAACCCGGCTGAGGCACGGGAACCTGACAGACCGGCTGGGGCAAGGGAACCTGACAGACCGGCTGGGGCAAGGGAGCCTGACAGACCGGCTGAGGCACGGGAACCTGACAGACCGGCTGGGGCACGGGAACCTGACAGACCGGCTGGGGCACGGGAACCTGACAGACCGGCTGGGGCGCAGGAACCTGACAGACCGGCTGGGGCACGGGAACCTGACAGCCCGGCTGGGGCGCAGGAACCTGACAGACCGGCTGGGGCACGGAACCTGACAGACCGGCTGGGGCGCAGGAACCTGACAGACCGGCTGGGGCACGGGAACCTGACAGACCGGCTGAGGCAAGGGAGCCTGACAGACCGGCTGAGGCACGGGAACCTGACAGCCCGGCTGGGTCACGGGAACCTGACAGACCGGCTGGGGCGCAGGAACCTGACAGACCGGCTGGGGCACGGAACCTGACAGACCGGCTGGGGCGCAGGAACCTGACAGACCGGCTGGGGCACGGGAACCTGACAGACCGGCTGGGGCACGGGAACCTGACAGACCGGCTGGGGCACGGAACCTGACAGACCGGCTGGGGCGCAGGAACCTGACAGACCGGCTGGGGCACGGGAACCTGACAGACCGGCTGGGGCGCAGGAACCTGACAGACCGGCTGGGGCACGGGAACCTGACAGACCGGCTGGGGCACGGGAACCTGACAGACCGGCTGGGGCACGGGAACCTGACAGACCGGCTGGGTCACGGGAACCTGACAGACCGGCTGGGGCGCAGGAACCTGACAGACCGGCTGGGGCACGGGAACCTGACAGACCGGCTGGGGCGCAGGAACCTGACAGACCGGCTGGGGCACGGGAACCTGACAGACCGGCTGGGGCACGGAACCTGACAGACCGGCTGGGGCACGGAACCTGACAGACCGGCTGGGGCGCAGGAACCTGACAGACCGGCTGGGGCACGGGAACCTGACAGACCGGCTGGGGCGCAGGAACCTGACAGACCGGCTGGGGCACGGGAACCTGACAGACCGGCTGGGGCACGGAACCTGACAGACCGGCTGGGGCACGGGAACCTGACAGACCGGCTGGGGCGCAGGAACCTGACAGACCGGCTGGGGCACGGGAACCTGACAGACCGGCTGGGGCGCAGGAACCTGACAGACCGGCTGGGGCACGGGAACCTGACAGACCGGCTGGGGCACGGGAACCTGACAGACCGGCTGAGGCAAGGGAGCCTGACAGACCGGCTGGGGCACGGGAACCTGACAGACCGGCTGGGGCACGGGAACCTGACAGACCGGCTGGGGCACGGGAACCTGACAGACCGGCTGGGGCACGGGAACCTGACAGACCGGCTGGGGCACGGGAACCTGACAGCCCGGCTGGGGCACGGGAACCTGACAGCCCGGCTGGGGCACGGGAACCTGACAGACCGGCTGAGGCAAGGGAACCTGACAGACCGGCTGGGGCACGGGAACCTGACAGCCCGGCTGGGGCACGGGAACCTGACAGCCCGGCTGGGGCACGGGAACCTGACAGCCCGGCTGAGGCACGGGAACCTGACAGACCGGCTGGGGCACGGGAACCTGACAGACCGGCTGAGGCAGGGGAACCTGACAGACCGGCTGGGGCGCTGGAACGCTGTTGCGCATTCTTCACCACATTGTTTGTGTGGAGGGAACCATTTCAGATTATCAGTGATGTGTACGCCGAGGAACTTGAAGCTTTTCAGCTTTTCCACTGTCTATAGTCCTCCAGCAGTCTAATTGGATTAGGATTCTGTTTCCCTTAAATGCTCCAGCAGTCTAATTGGATTAGGATTATGTTTCCCTTAAATGCTCCAGCAGTCTAATTGGGTTAGGATTCTGTTTCTCTATAGTGCTCCAGCAGTCTATTTGGGTTAGGATTCTTTTCTGTCTAATTGCTTGTTATCCACCGCTGGACCCCTGGACCTCCCCCACCCTCTCACCCCTCTCCCCCTTCGCCTCACCCCCCTTGCCTCCCTCTTCCTCTTGCCCTTCTCCCCCTTCACCTAATGTGTGTGTGTGTGCGTGCGTGTGTGTGTGTGCGTTTGTGCGTGCGTGTGTCTGTATGTGTGTGTATGTGCGTGTGTGTGTGTAAGTGTGTGTGTGTGTGTGTGTGTGTGCGTGTGTGCGGTGTGTGCGTGCGTGGTGTGTGTGTGTGTGCGTGTGTGCGTGTGTGCGTGTGTGTAGAAGATCTTGAGTGTTCTGTGTATCTTAATGTGTAGGTGTGTAATGGAGTTTGACTTGTTGTAACATTCACTCTCCATGCCCAATTCAGGACCCAAATAAATTTCACTGTGGCCATTGATTTCACCGCGTCTAATGGTGAGTGATTATAAAACCTGTGTACATGAAAGGGCAAGAATGAATGGTGAGAGAGAGAGAGAGAGAGAGAGAGAGAGAGAGAGAGAGAGAGAGAGAGAGAGAGAGAGAGAGAGAGAGAGAGAGAGAGAGAGAGAGAGAGAGAGAGAGAGAGAGAGATGCACACTCAAAACCTGTGAGAGTTTCATTCTGGCCCATGGTCAATACCACCATGCTGTGCCCCCAACTGGTAGAGTCAGAGCCCAAATGGCGCCCCATTCCCCTATCTCTCTGGTCAAAAGTAGTTCACTATAAAGGGAATATGGTGCCATTTGGAACGCAGGACTTCCCACAGGCTAAAAGCCCACACTTAATTGTAATCACTCCACTTAATGTAGTTAGTTTATTCTTAGAGCCTCTAGAAGTGTATTTCTGTTTCCTACCATTCCATTGTGTGATGGGGTTGGTGAGAGCAGGCAATAGTTCATCTCTGAGGGGTTGAAGAGTGGAAGAGTTCTGAATCGTTGTTGTTTTGAGCTGCGTTATGGTTAGGGGTTAGGGTTGAACTGGGATGTGGACATGAAGTTAAGGTTAGTTGAAGCTAAATTCCAGACCCCCTTCCTCACCAATGGACAACGTGATCATATGTTGACCTCTGCCCTTTGCGCCCTCCCTAGGTAACCCGTCCCAGTCCACCTCCCTCCACTACATGAACCCGTACCAGATGAATGCCTATGCCATGGCCCTGAAGGCTGTAGGGGAGATCATCCAGGACTATGACAGTGATAAGATGTTCCCTGCTCTGGGGTTCGGAGCCAAGCTGCCCCCTGATGGACAGGTCTCACACGAGTTCCCTCTGGTGAGTCAAACACAGAGCTCTTTCTGGTCGCTTGGCACTGAACTGAAATTGACTTAACTGGACTGAACTGAACTGAAGTAGACTGAACTGGAATAAACTGGACTAAATTGAAATGGAATGAACTAAACTGGACTAAACTGAAATAGACTGAACTGGACTGAACTGGATTAAACTGAAATGGACTAAACTGAACTGGACTGAACTGAACTGGACTGAACTGGACTGAACTGAACTGGACTGAACTGAAATGGACTGAAATGAACTGAACTGAACTAAACTGGACTAAATTGAAATGGACTGAACTGAAATGAACTGAACTGAACTAAACTAATCTAAACTGAAATAGACTGAACTGAAATGGACTGAACTAAACTGGACTAAACTGGACTGGACTCAACTGAAATGGACTGAACTGAAATGGACTTTAATAAATGGACCACTAGACACTTTAAATAACGCCCCTTTAATAATGTTTACATATCTTACATTACTCATCTCATATGTATATACTGTATTTTATACCATCTACTGCATCTTGCCTATATCACTCATCCATATATGTATATGTACATATTCTTACTCCATCCCTTTATATTTGTGTGTATTAGGTAGTTGTTGAGGAAATGCTAGATGACTTGTTAGATTTTTGTATATAAGGTAGTTGTTGGGGAATTGTTAGATTACTTGTTAGATATTACTGCACTGTCGGAACTAGAAGCACAAGCATTTCGCTACACTCGCATTAACATTTACTGACCATGCGTATGTGACCAAAAACATCTGCTGACCATGCGTATGTGACCAATAACATCTGCTGACCATGCGTATGTGACCAATAACATCTGCTGACCATGCGTATGTGACCAATAACATCTGCTGACCATGCGTATGTGACCAATAACATCTGCTGACCATGTGTATGTGACCAATAACATCTGCTGACCATGTGTATGTGACCAATAACATATACTAACCATGTGTATGTGACCAATAACATCTGCTAACCATGTGTATGTGACCAATAACATCTGCTGACCATGCGTATGTGGCCAATAACATTTTATTTGATGTGATTTTTACTTACCACATTCAGCTAATGATGTCCACTCCAGAAAGAAGATATTGATTGACTAAATACAAGAGATTAGACCATGTTGATTGTTTCTCCTCTCTAGAACGACAACATAGAGAATGCCTACTGTAATGGTGTAGATTAGGGATGGGCAACGTTGTTTTCATTTTTTTTTATGTAGGGACTCAGTTGGGGTCTCAACTTACTGTTAAGAGTTAAAATACACCAGGTGCCATTTCAAAATGTGTTTGTGCAGCAGCAGTTTTTCTCTTGATATGTCAGTCACTGGTCGTCACTCAATTAGCCCATGTCGGGTAAAATGTTTTACATTGGTAAGTTAGTCTAGCAGCCAGCTATCTAAACCTGTAGTAATCACAGTCAAATTACCTTCACTCTCACTCAGATATTAAAAACTGCAAACATTTCTCCCCACTCTATGACAAAATGTGTAGAATTCAGTAGAGGCTCCTCGGCGGAGGCGCTAGCACTGCTAGCTAGCACTGCAGTGCATAAAATGTGGTGATTGGTTCACTCAAAGAGAGACAAAGAATTCATTTAATTTCTTCAACAATGAAGAAGCAAGAGAGAGCTAGAGAGATACTTATACTGAACAAAAATATAAACGCAACATGCAACAATTTTAAAGATTTTACTGAGTTTGTATTTGTATTTATTAGGGATCCCCATTAGCTGTTGCCAAGTCAGCAGCTACTCTTCCTGGGGTCCAAACACATTAAGGCACTTACATCACACATAAAACAAAAGATAAGACAGTAGATCATATAACATTATTACACCACTACACATCTACAGTACAAAATGTACCATACCACCATACTACATTATTTCAATGTACGTGTGTTTAGAGTGCTCGTGTTTGTGTGCGTATGCGCGTGTCTATACCTGTGTGTGTGTCTCGTCACAGTCCCTGCTGTTCCATAAGGTGTATTTGTATCAGTTTTTAAATCTGATTCTACTGCTGCATCAGTACTGTGCACCTCCCATAGTCTGTCCTGGACGTGGGGACTGTGAAGAGACCTCTGGTGGCACCTCTTGTGGGGTATGAATGGGTGTCCGAGCTGTGTGTTAGTCGTTTAAACAGACAGCTCGGTGCATTCAGCTTGTCAACACTTTTTACAAAACCAAGTAGCGATGAAGTCGACCTCTCCTCCACTTTGAGCCAGATTGACATGAATATTATTCATATTAGCTCCCTGTGTACATTTGAGGTCCAGCCGTGCTGCCCTGTTCTGAGCCATTTATCATTTTCCTAAGTCCATTTTTGTGGCACCTGACGACACGACTGAACAGTATTCAACCCACTGTTCCTAGGCCGTCATTGTAAATAAGTATTTGTTCTTAATTAACTGACTTGCCTAGTTAAATAAAGGTTACATTAAAATTAAAACAATTGAAAAAAAAAATCATCAGGCCCTAATCTATGGATTTAAAAAAAATCCCAGATACCTTAAAATAAATGGGCCTCACAATAGGCTTCAGGATATTATCACGGTATCTCTGTGCATTCAAATTGCCATCGATAAAATGCAATTGTATTGGTTGTCCATAGTTTATGCATGCCCATACCATAACCCCATCGCCACCATGGGGCACTCTGTTCACAATGTTGACATCAGCAAACCACTCGCCCACATGACACCATACACATGGTCTGCGGTTGTGAGACTGGATAGACGTACTGCCAAACTCTCTAAAACGATGTTGGAGGCGGCTTATGGTAGAGTAGTTAAACGTCAATTATCTGGCAACAGCTCTGGTGGACATCCCTGCAGTCAGCTTGCCAATTGCACACTCCCTCAAAAATTGAGACATCTGGAGCATTGTGTTGCGTGACAAAACTGCACATTTTAGAGTGGCCTTTTATTGTCCCCGGCACAAGGTGCACCTGTGTAATGATCATGCCGTTTAATCAGACCTGTCAGGTGGAGGGATTTTCTTTGCAAAGGACAAATGCTCACCAACAGCGATGTAAAATACATGTGCATATGGAACGTTTCCACTCATGAAACATGGGATCGACACTTTATATATGTTTGTTCTGTGTTGCTAGCCAGTTTAGCTCACTCACCCAGCTCAAACAGAGAGGGATGCTATGTTACCTAGCTGGATATGGCTATCTTAAAATGAAACTTTTTATATTTACAATGACAGCCTACCCTGTTAAAACCCAGACGGCGCTGGGCAAATTGTGCGGCACCCTATGTGACTCCCAATCACGGCCAGATGTGATACAGACTAGATTTGAACCAGGGACTGTAGTGACTCCTCTTGCACTGAGATGCAGTTCCTTAGACCGCTGCGCCACTGGGAGCTTGTTGCACAGCAACAGATGGAGAAAACCTACACCAGTCGATTAATTCAGTTCAACAATAATCTTCATTTTAATTTGACTTTACAAACAACAAGCTTAATTGGAGTTGATTATCTCTGAACCAAGGCCCATATAAAATAACTTAACTTGCTGAGGTAGGCTATGTGGCTGAACAACATCTTTCACTAGAAAACGAAAAT
>NW_027007998.1:0-17500 GCF_036934945.1 Oncorhynchus masou masou | reverse complement strand
ACGTACTTCAGGGCGAGTGCGGGAAGCTGACACAGGACGTACCGGACTGGGAAGGCGCACTGGAGGCCAGATGCGTGAAACCGTTGCAGATGGCACCGGACTGGTGTCACGCTCTTCAACACGCCTGTACGACAGCATTCTCATCGCTCATCACTACCATGGAAGGCCATAAAGATCATCAAGGACAACAACCACCCGCTATCATCCAGAAGGCGAGGTCAGTACAGGTGCATCAAAGCTGGGCCCGAGAGACTGAAAAACAGCTTCTATCTCAAGGCCATCAGGCTGTTCAACAGCAACCACTAACATTGAGTGGCTGCTGCCAACACACTGACTCAACTCCAGCCACTTTAATAATGGGAATTGATGGGAAATGATGTAAAATATATCACTAGCCACTTTAAACAATGCTACCTAATATAATGTTTACATACCCTACATTATTCATCTCATATGTATACGTATATACTGTACTCTATATCATCTACTGTATCTTTATGTAATACATGTATAACTAGCCACTTTAACTATGCCACTTTGTTTACATACTCATCTCATGTATATACTGTATTAGATACCATCTACTGTATCTTGCCTATGCTGCTCTGTACCATCACTCATTCATATATCTTTATGTACATATTCTTTATCCCCTTACACTTGTGTGTATAAGACAGTAGTTTTGGAATTATTAGTTAGATTACTTGTTGGTTATTACTGCATTGTCGGAACTAGAAGCACAAGCATTTCGCTACACTCGCATTAACATCTGCTAACCATGTGTATGTGACAAATAAAATTTGATTTGATTTGATTTGACTGTGGACCGTCGCAGGAGGTTCCGGACTGTGGACCGTCGCCAGAATCTCTGGGCTGTGAACCATTGCCAGAAGCTCTGGACTGTGAATGCACACTGGAGACCGAGTGTGTGGAGCCGGTACAAGTGGCACCGGACTGGTGACACAGACTTCAGTGCGAAAAGGGAGCAGGCACAGGACGCACCGGACTGGGGAGGCGCGCTGGAGGCCTGATGTGTGGGGCCGGTACAGGTTACACCGGACTGGTGACACGTACTTCAGGGCGAGTGCGGGAAGCTGACACAGGACGTACCGGACTGGGAAGGCGCACTGGAGGCCAGATGCATTATTATTATTAACATTATAATTATAATTATTATTAGTAACATTATTATTATCATTGGTAGTATTATCATTATTATTATTATTATTATTATTATCATTATTATTATTAACATTATTATCATTATTATCATTAATCGTATCATTATTATTATTATCATTATTATTATCATTATTGTTATTGTCAGGGTTGTCGTAAGAACGGGACCAAGGCGAAGCAGATGTTGAGTTCCACATATTTATTTCAAAGTGAAACTTAAAGCAAAACACAGAAAATCAATAAACGAACAACGAAACGTGACTACGTGGTGCACATGCACAAACACAAAACAATATCCCACAAACACAGGTGGGAAAAATAGCTACTTAAATATGATCCCCAATTAGAGATAACGATTACCAGCTGCCTCTATTTGGGAATCATACAAAAAGACCAACATAGAAAATATAAACTAGACCACAACATACAAATATTAAACTAGAATACCCCCTAGTCGCGCCCTGACCTACGACACCATAGAGAAACAAGGGCTCTCTATGGTCAGGACGTGACAGTTATTATCATTATTATTATCATTATTATTATTATCATCATTATTAGTAGTAGTAATATTATTATCATTATTATTATGTATTATTATTATCAATATCATTATTATTATGTATTATTAGTATTATTATAATCAATATTATTATTATTATTTCACTCTCCACTTTCACTCTTTCCTTTGGTTATTGTTTTCTCTCTCTCTCTCTCTCTCTCTCTCTCTCTCTCTCTCTCTCTCTCTCTCTCTCTCTCCCTCTCCTCTCTCTCTCTCTCTCTTCCCTCCCTCTCTGTCTCTCTCTCTCTCTTCTCCCTCCCTCTCTCTCTTCCTCCCTCTCTGTCTCTCTCTTCCCTCCCTCTCTCTGTCTCTCTCTCTCTCTCTCTCCCTCCCTCTCTCTTTCCCTCCCTCTCTGCCTCTCTTCTTTCCCTCCCTCTCTCTCTCTCTCTCTCTCTCCCCCCTCCCCCTCTGTCTCTCTCTCTGTCCCTCTGTGTTTCTCTCTCCCTCTTTCTCTCCTCTCTCCGTCTCTCTCTCTCTCTGTGTTTCTCTCTCCTCTTCCCTCCCTCTCTGTCTCTCTCTCTCTCTGTGTTTCTCTCTCCCACTTTCCCTCCCTCTCTCTGTCTCTCTCTACCTCCTCCCTACCTCCCATCTTGTATTTGTTCTGGTTTGCTCTGGTTCATGTCATGGTTAAACATGTCATTTCAGGGCCCCTAGCAAATCAGACACGTTGACATTTCTTTCTCCACTCAGTGAATCATTGTGTCATACATGATTCTATGTCTGCCCCCTCAACACCCTACAGAAAGGTTTCCCAGCCCTCTCCATGGGCCCCCCAGGCATTTTTTGTTTTGTTAAAACTTTAAACTGATTCAAATAGTCAAATGCATGATGATTAGTTGACTAATTGAATCAGGTGTGCCAGTTTAGGGTTAGACAAAAAAATGTCTGGGGGGGCCTACTGCCAACATCACTTTAATGTTGTTTCTGTCTCTAACACTTCCTCAGGAGGTTTAAAAACATGACTTTAATGTTGTTTCTGTCTCTAACACTTCCTCAGGAGGTTTAAAAACATGACTTAAATGTTGTTTCTGTCTCTAACACTTCCTCAAGAGGTTTAAAAACATCACTTAAATGTTGTTTCTGTCTCTCACACTTCCTCAGGAGGTTTAAAAACATGACTTTAATGTTGTTTCTGTCTCTCACACTTCCTCAGGAGGTTTAAAAACATGACTTTAATGTTGTTTCTGTCTCTCACACTTCCTCAGAGGTTTAAAAACATGACTTTAATGTTGTTTCTGTCTCTCACACTTCCTCAGGAGGTTTAAAAACATGACTTTAATGTTGTTTCTGTCTCTAACACTTCCTCAGGAGGTTTAAAAACATGACTTAAATGTTGTTTCTGTCTCTCACACTTCCTCAGGAGGTTTAAAAACATGACTTTAATGTTGTTTCTGTCTCTCACACTTCCTCAGGAGGTTTAAAAACATGACTTTAATGTTGTTTCTGTCTCTAACACTTCCTCAGGAGGTTTAAAAACATGACTTAAATGTTGTTTCTGTCTCTCACACTTCCTCAGGAGGTTTAAAAACATGACTTTAATGTTGTTTCTGTCTCTCACACTTCCTCAGGAGGTTTAAAAACATCACTTTAATAGAGAGCAGGGGTGTCAAACATACGAGCTGATTCAATGTGGCCCGCGGGGGGTTTCAGGTGTTTTTTCAGTGCGGCACTACAGACCTCGGTGAAGACCGAATGTGGCATGTGGGGAACATGAGTTTGACACCCCTGCCTTAGAGATTAGTTTCAGTGTCGAGCACATTGGTTCTCTCAGTCTGTGACCGCCTGCTGGTGTTTTGAGGTGTGGTTTTCTCAGTATTGGTTTCCCTCTGATTCTCACCTGTTTAAGGCAGCGTTCATCCGTCAAGACCAGACAGTTCCCCCTGTAGATCTGTGCTGTAGGCTACTCCAGGTCAGACCCACAATGTATATGGAGAGAGTTTGGACATTGCAGGTTGATTACATCCCAGACTTAATTAGATTGGTTAGATTGTGTCATGTAACTTCAATATCTTCCATGTTATAGTTGTTGTCATGACTACAGTAACTATAGTGACAGCCTTTAGGTTTAAACTCGATTCAAATATTCAATTGCCACTTTGGTATCACACTGTGGTTCTAAGAACGATATGTGCTAGCTGGGGTATCACGCTGTGGTTCTCAGAACGTTGTGTGCTAGCTGAGGTATCAAGTTGTGGTTCTCAGAACGTTGTGTGCTAGCTGAGGTATCAAGCTGTGGTTCTCAGAACGTTGTGTGCTAGCTGGGGTATCAAGCTGTGGTTCTCAGAACGTTGTGTGCTAGCTGGGGTATCAAGCTGTGGTTCTCAGAACGTTGTGTGCTAGCTGGGGTATCAAGCTGTGGTTCTCAAAGGTCAGTTCTAGAGTGAAGCCTGATGCACTCGGCCTAATGTCTTCATATGCCAGAGCCTGGGGAGGCCTCTTTGTCTCTGTCAGTGGGACATCACAGGACATAATTGACGACTTGTGAGGGAAGTTATTGATGAGTCACAGAATCAGGCGTGGGTGTGAACGTCTTCTTAGGCTCTGACACACACACACACACACACACACACACACAAACACACACACACATATGTGGTCCCTGAATGAGCGTGACACAAACAGTACTCGTCAGTCAGACAGCCCCATGCTTCCATTCTGTTACAGTGATCTCAGAGTACCTGAGTGGCAGATGACTTAAATTACTATGACATTACTTCCTGTCCTTTCACCAACTTCCATTTAATTCTCCAATGCCCCACTGTGCCTCACAAGAAGGCCTGTGCCTCTGTAGTCTCAGGTTAGGGAGTGGTGGTGGGAATTGTTTGTTATTTTAGATTATAACTAATAAGATTACATGGACAGGGGGACAAGACTAGAGATCGGTGCTCATGCTCTGAGACACGTTGGGCCAACATAATTCCCTTTATTTCAGACCTCCCTTTAATTCATACCTCCCTTTAATTCAGGCCTCCCTTTAATTCAGAGATCCCTTTAATTCAGACCTCCCTTTAATTCCGACCTCCCTTTAATTCAGACCTCCCTTTAATTCAGACCTCCCTTTATTTCAGAACTCCCTTTAATATTAGAACTCCCTTTAATTCAGACCTCCCTTTAATTCAGACCTCCCTTTAATTCAGATCTCCCTTTAATTCAGACCTCCCTTTAATTCAGACCTCCATTTATTTCAGAACTCCCTTTAATATTAGAACTCCCTTTAATTCAGACCTCCCTTTAATTCAGACCTCCCTTTAATTCAGAACTCCCTTTAATTCAGGCCTCCCTTTAATTCAGGCCTCCCTTTAATATTAGGAACTTTTAATTCAAGCCTCCCTTTAATTCAGACCTCCCTTTAATTCAGGCCTCCCTTTAATTCAGGCCTCCCTTTAATTCAGACCTCCCTTTAATTCAGAACTCTGTTTAATTCAGACCTCCTTAATTCAGGCCTCCTTTAATTCCTTTAATTCAGGCCTCCCTTTAATTCAGACCTCCCTTTAATTCAAAACTCCCTTTAATTCAGGCCTCCCTTTAATTCAGGCCTCCCTTTAATTCAGGCCTCCCTTTAATTCAGAACTCTGTTTAATTCAGACCTCCCTTTAATTCAGGCCTCCCTTTAATTCCTTTAATTCAGGCCTCCCTTTAATTCAGACCTCCCTTTAATTCAAAACTCCCTTTAATTCAGGCCTCCCTTTAATTCAGGCCTCCCTTTAATTCAGGCTCCCCTTTAATTCAGAACTCTGTTTAATTCAGACCTCCCTTTAATTCAGGCCTCCCTTTAATTCCTTTAATTCAGGCCTCCCTTTAATTCAGGCCTCCCTTTAATTCAGGCCTCCCTTTAATTCAGACCTCCCTTTAATTCAGACCTCCCTTTAATTCAGGCCTCCCTTTAATTCAGACAATGATAGTGTCAGTTTCCTCCTCACCATGGTAGCCTACCTATCTTTAATTAAAGATACTGTCAGGTTTAGTGTTTATAATTGATAGCTTCAACAGACAGTGTTTTATCCTTTCATTCAGTCACTGAGAGGGGGGAGAGGGCTTCGAGGTGAGCGAGGGGGAGCGAGGGGGAGTGATAGAAAGGATACTAAAACAGGCTTCTCAATCATATTAAAGTTTCATGTAAAAACAAAAAGACTTTTATTTATACTGTACCTAGCGTTTGTACTCCTCTGTTGGTATACTGTGGTAGTTGAATTCATCTGAGACATTTTCAGCCCAACCCCAACCCCTGCCCCACACACACACACACACACACACACATATCCTTTGGTGTGTTTAATTATAGCAGCGCTTGGTTTTATCCCAGAGGCTTCCCATTAAACATGGGGCTGGTCCAGGATAGTAGAAGTGTAAAACCAACATAAATATTTAATGAGATGAGATGAGATGTGTGTGTGTGTGTGTGTGTGTGTGTGTGTGTGTGTGTGTGTGTGTGTGTGTGTGTGTGTGTGTGTGTGTGTGTGTGTGTGTGTGTGTGTGTGTGTGTGTGTGTGTGTGTGTGTGTGTGTAATAAAGCAGTAAAACACGTACATTGTTAATCGGCAGCCGAGTGGACCCAGGTTCCCCGACCAGGTGGTAAATCGACCTGAATACACAATATCGGAAGTTTAACCCCCTTTCATTCCTCGATTCAAATATTTCATTAATATATAAAATGTGTTCCTGTTAGTTTCTAGTGGAGAAAAGGGCTTCTCCATATGACTTGTTTTGACATATTCTAATGAGACCTTGTTTATATAAATAAATGATTGAGAAAAACTTCACATGTTGTAACGGGATTCCTCCTGGGAAGGAGAGGTGGCCCAAAACCGAAACAACAAACACAAAGACAGGAAACAATCACCCACAAACCCCGACACCAAACAGGCTACCTAAATATGGTTCCCAATCAGAGACAATGACTAACACCTGCCTCTGATTGAGAACCATATCAGGCCCAAACACAGAAACAGACAAACTAGACACACAACATAGAATGCCCACTCAGATCACAACCAAAACATAGAAACATACAAAGCAAACTATGGTCAGGGTGTGACACATGTGAAAGTCAGATATTTATTTTTACCTTTATTTAACTAGACAAGTCAGTTAAGAACAAATTCTTATTTTCAATGACGGCCTAGGAACTGTGGGTTAACTGCCTGTTCAGGGGCAGAACGACAGATTTGTACCTTGTCAGCACGGGGATTTGAACTTGCAACCTTTCGGTTACTAGTCCAACGCCCTAACCACTAGGCTACCCTGCCGCCACATTTAAGATAACTCCAAATGTGAAAATCTCACATTCACCTGTGGAATTAAAGTGACCACGTCTAAAACGCCCAAATGCGGCACAAGGGAATCATTTTGCTGGACATTAGTGGAAGAGTGGACGGAATAAAATGTTTTCAGGGGAGTTTAATGGAACATTTGGCACCATAGTTCTGCTGTATGAAACTCACTGCCTGTTAAAAGGCCCATCTTTAGACGCTGAACCGAAATATAAACGCAACATTTAAAGTGTTGGTTCCATGTGTTATGAGCGGATAATGAACACAATTGCATTTTTATCGATAGCAATTTGAATGCACAGAGATGCCGTGACGAGATCCTGAGGCCCATTGTCGTGCCATTCCTCCGCCGTCTCATGTTCCAGCATGATAATGCACGGCCCAATGTCACAAGGATCTGTTCACAATTCCTGGAAGCTGTAAATGTCCCAGTTCTTCCATGGTCTGCATACTCACCAGACATGTCACCCACACAGCATGTTTGGAATGCTCTGGATCAGTGTGTACGACAGCGTGTTCCAGTTCCCGCCAATATCCAGCAACTTCGCACAACTATTGAAGAGGACTGGGACAACATACCACAGGCCACAATCAGCAGCCTGATCAACTATATGTTAATTTGTTTGTTTGGTATACCTACATTTTTGGACTTATGAATGAAAGATGTGTACCCAATGATTTATGGAGAATATTATGTATAAATACTTCATTAGCTCTACTGTCAAAACCCATCAGAACCCAAAATATAAGATTGTTTAACTCCAATGTTTGTAAACAAAGTAAATGAAAGCATAGTTCAAACATGAATGTTGATATCATGGATGGTCAGTCCTTGCATCCATAGCGTAATCCATGGATGTAAGAGTGGTTGCATTTCTCCAGCCCCATCCCTCAGCTTTTACTGAAACTGTGGCGGGGGAGGCACTTTGTTAACGTTTCAATTGAAGGATTGTGGCTTTAAACACGTGTAATAGAGTAATAGTGTTATTATGATGCAACAATCTTAGTATTGCAAACAAAAATAATGATATTTAAAGCAAAACATATTGCAAGGAAATAATTTTGAAATCCGAGAACAAATTATTTGTAACTAAAAAACATTGTGTGTGTGGGGGGGGGCAACGTGCTTAAATCAAATGGCACCTGCCTTCCTTCAATTTTCCTATCATTGGTTATGTTATGTTACCCTGGTCTTTACTATCATTGGTTATGTTATCCTGGTCTTTATTAGTTATGTTACCCTGATCTTTACTCTCATTGGTTATGTTACCCTGGTCTTTACTGTCATTGGTTATGTTACCCTGGTCTTTATTGGTTATGTTACCCTGGTCTTTACTATCATTGGTTATGTTACCCTGGTCTTTACTCTCATTGGTTATGTTACCCTGGTCTTTACTCTCATTGGTTATGTTACCCTGGTCTTTACTATCATTGGTTATGTTACCCTGGTCTTTATTGGTTATGTTACCCTGGTCTTTATTGGTTATGTTACCCTGGTCTTTATTGGTTATGTTACCTGGTCTTTATTGGTTATGTTACTTCTTTACTCTCATTGGTTATGTTAAAGCTGGTCTTTATTGGTTAATTTTGAAATCCGAGAACTTTATTATTTGTAACTAAAAAACATTGTTATGTTACCCTGGTCTTTAATCAAATGGTTATGTTCCTTCAATTTACTCTCATTGGTTACATGTTATCTGGTCTTTACTTCATTGGTTATGTTACCCTGGTCTTTACTCTCATTGGTTATGTTACCCTTTACTCATTGTTAATCTTTACTGTCATTGGTTATGTTACCCTTTACCTGCTACTGGTCTTTATTGGTTATGTTACCCTGTTTTATGGTTACCCTGGTCTTTACTGTCATTGGTTATGTTACCCTGGTCTTTATTGGTTATGTTACCCTGATCTTTACTCTCATTGGTTATGTTTACCCTGGTCTTTACTGTCATTGGTTATGTTACCCTGGTCTTTACTTCATTGGTTATGTTACCCTGGTCTTTACTATCATTGGTTATGTTACCCTGGTCTTTATTGGTTATGTTTACCCTGGTCTTTACTCTCATTGGTTATGTTACCTGGTCTTTATTGGTTATGTTACCCTGGTCTTTACTCTCATTGGTTATGTTACCCTGGTCTTTATTGGTTATGTTACCCCTGGTCTTTACTGTCATTGGTTATGTTACCCTGGTCTTTATTGGTTATGATACCTGATCTTTACTCTCATTGGTTATGTTACCCTGGTCTTTATCATTGGTTATGTTGGTTATGTTACCCTGGTCTTTACTGTCATTGGTTATGTTACCCTGGTCTTTACTGTCATTGGTTATGTTACCTGGTCTTTATTGGTTATGTTACCCTGATCTTTACTCATTGGTTATGTTACCCTGGTCTTTATTGGTTATGTTACCCTGGTCTTTACTGTCATTGGTTATGTTACCACTGTCTTTATTGGTTATGTTACCCTGGTCTTTACTATCATTGGTTATGTTATCCTGAACTTTATTGGTTATGTTACCCTGATCTTTACTCTCATTGGTTATGTTACCCTGGTCTTTACTCTCATTGGTTATGTTACCCTGGTCTTTACTGTCATTGGTTATTGTTACCCTGGTCTTTATTGGCCCGACAGTCTCATTGGGATGGTAATTGGTTATGTTACCCTGTAACTTTACTCATCAAATTATTATGTTACCCTGGTCTTTACTGAAATAAGGTTATGAAATTACCCTGGTCTTTATTGGTTTATTTATAAACACTCGGTAATGGGGGGAGCAGGAAAAGGGGCTTTTCTGGACCTAAGGTTAGAAACAATGGTATTTAAAAATGTTACCCCTTTAGCTATTGGTTAGTTATCTGGTCTTTATTGATGTTATTGATTTTACTTTCAGTGGGTGGTCCTACCCTGGTCTTTCACTGTCAGGTTATTTAACCTGGTCTTTATTGGTATGTTACCTGGGCTTTACTAACAGGTTATGTTACCTGGTCTTTATTGGTTATGTTACCCTGGTCTTTACTATCACAGGTGATGTTACAAAGTGCTGATCTTAAACAATCATTGGTTATGTTTCCCCGGTCTTTATTGGTTATGTTACCCTGGTCTTTACTGTCATTGGTTATGTTACCCTGGTCTTTACTGTCATTGGTTATGTTACCCTGGTCTTTATTGGTTATGTTACCCTGGTCTTTACTCATTGGTTATGTTACCCTGGTCTTTATTGGTTATGTTACCCTGGTCTTTACTCTCATTGATTATGTTATCCTGGTCTTTATTGGTTATTTTACCCTGGTCTTTACTCATTGGTTATGTTACCCTGGTCTTTATTGGTTATGTTACCCTGGTCTTTACTCTCATTGATTATGTTATCCTGGTCTTTATTGGTTATGTTACCCTGGTCTTTACTCTCATTGGTTATGTTACCCTGGTCTTTATTGGTTATGTTACCCTGGTCTTTACTCATTGATTATGTTATCCTGGTCTTTATTGGTTATGTTACCCTGGTCTTTACTCTCATTGGTTATGTTACCCTGGTCTTTATCATTGGTTATGTTACCCTGGTCTTTACTATCATTGGTTATGTTACCCTGGTCTTTTGGTTATGTTACTTTACTCTCATTGGTTATGTTACCCTGGTCTTTAATGTCATTGGTTATGTTACCCTTGTCTTTATTGGTTATGTTACCCTGGTCTTTACTCTCATTGGTTATGTTACCCTGGTCTTTATTGGTTATGTTACCCTGGTCTTTACTCTCATTGGTTATGTTACCCTGGTCTTTATTGGTTATGTTACCCTGGTCTTTACTCTCATTGATTATGTTATCCTGGTCTTTATTGGTTATGTTACCCTGATCTTTACTCTCATTGGTTATGTTACCCTGGTCTTTACTCTCATTGGTTATGTTACCCTGGTCTTTACTATCATTGGTTATGTTACCCTGGTCTTTATTGGTTATGTTACCCTGGTCTTTACTGTCATTGGTTATGTTACCCTGGTCTTTATTGGTTATGTTACCCTGATCTTTACTCTCATTGGTTATGTTACCCTGGTCTTTACTGTCATTGGTTATGTTACCTGGTCTTTATTGGTTATGTTACCCTAGTCTTTACTCATTGGTTATGTTACCCTGGTCTTTATTGGTTATGTTACCCTGGTCTTTACTCTCATTGGTTATGTTATCCTGGTCTTTATTGGTTATGTTACTCTGGTCTTTACTTTCATTGGTTATGTTACCCTGGTCTTTACTGTCATTGGTTATGTTACCCTGGTCTTTATTGGTCATGTTACCCTGGTCTTTACTATCATTGGTTATGTTACCCTGGTCTTTATTGGTTATGTTACCCTGGTCTTTACTATCATTGGTTATGTTACCCTGATCTTTACTATCATTGGTTATGTTACCCGGTCTTTATTGGTTATGTTACCCTGGTCTTTACTGTCATTGGTTATGTTACCCTGGTCTTTATTGGTTAAGTTACCCTGATCTTTGCTCTCATTGGTTATGTTACCCTGGTCTTTACTGTCATTGGTTATGTTACCCTGGTCTTTATTGGTTATGTTACCCTGGTCTTTATTGGTTATGTTACCCTGGTCTTTATTGGTTATGTTACCCTGGTCTTTACTCTCATTGGTTATGTTACCCTGGTCTTTATTGGTTATGTTACCCTGGTCTTTACTATCATTGGTTATGTTACCTGGTCTTTATTGGTTATGTTACCCTGGTCTTTACAATCATTGGTTATGTTACCCTGGTCTTTACTGTCATTGGTTATGTTACCCTGGTCTTTTGGTTATGTTACCCTGATCTTTACTCTCATTGGTTATGTTACCCTGGTCTTTACTGTCATTGGTTATGTTACCCTTGTCTTTATTGGTTATGTTACCCTGGTCTTTACTCTCATTGGTTATGTTACCCTGGTCTTTATTGGTTATGTTACCCTGGTCTTTACTCTCATTGGTTATGTTACCCTGGTCTTTATTGGTTATGTTACCCTGGTCTTTACTCTCATTGATTATGTTATCCTGGTCTTTATTGGTTATGTTACCCTGGTCTTTACTCTCATTGGTTATGTTACCCTGGTCTTTACTATCATTGGTTATGTTACTCTGGTCTTTACTATCATTGGTTATGTTACCCTGGTCTTTATTGGTTTTGTTACCCTGGTCTTTACTGTCATTGGTTATGTTACCCTGGTCTTTATTGGTTATGTTACCCTGTTCTTTACTATTTTTGGTTATGTTACTCTGGTCTTTACTGTCATCGGTTATGTTACCCTGGTCTTTATTGGTTATGTTACCCTGGTCTTCACTCTCATTGAAGGTGAATTCACCAATTTGTAAGTAGCTCTGGATAAGAGCGTCTGCTAAAATTACTTAAATGTAAATGTAATGTTCCCTGGTCTTTACTCTCATTGGTTATGTTACCCTGGTCTTTATTGGTTATGTTACCCTGGTATTTACTATCATTGGTTATGTTATCCTGGTCTTTATTGGTTATGTTACCCTGATCTTTACTTTCATTGGTTATGTTACCCTGGTCTTTACTCTCATTGGTTATGTTACCCTGGTCTTTATTAGTTATGTTACCCTGATCTTTACAATCATTGGTTATGTTACCCTGGTCTTTACTGTCATTGGTTATGTTACCCTGGTCTTTATTGGTTATGTTACCCTGGTCTTCACTCTCATTGGTTATGTTACCCTGGTCTTTACTATCATTGGTTATGTTGCCCTGGTCTTTATTGGTTATGTTACCCTGGTCTTTACTCCTGGTCTTTATTGGTTATGTTACCTATCTTTACTCTCATTGGTTATGTTACCCTGGTCTTTACTATCATTGGTTATGTTACCCTGGTCTTTGCTCATTGGTTATGTTACCCTGGTCTTTACTGTCATTGGTTATGTTACCCTGGTCTTTATTGGTTATGTTACCCTGGTCTTTACTATCATTGGTTATGTTACCTAGTCTTTATTGGTTATGGCCTTGCCCCTAGGTGCTTTACTCTCATTGGTTATGTTACTACATTCTTTTGGATTTATGTTGCCCTGATCTTTGTCTCATTGGTTATGTTACCCTGGTCTTTACTGTCATTGGTTATGTTACCCTGGTCTTTATTGGTTATGTTACCCTGGTTCCTCTTATTGGTTATGTTACCCTGGTCTTTATTGGTTATGTTACCCTGGTCTTTCCTGTCATTGGTTATGTTGTCTCAACTATTCATTGTGTTCTGTTACCCTGGTCTTTACTATCATTGGTTATGTTACCCTGGTCTTTATTGGTTATGTTACCCTGGTCTTTATGTATTGGTTATGTTACCCTGGTCTTTATTGCGTTATGTTACCCTGGTCTTTATTGGTTATGTTACCCTGGTCTTTACTCTCATGTGGTTTATGTTACCCTGGTCTTATATATTGAAGGTGTTACCCTGGTCTTTACACTCATTGGTTATGTTACCCTGGTCTTTACTATCATTAGATTGTATTACCTAGTCTTTTATTAATTCTCTTTCTGATTACACTCTCATTGTTCTTACCTAAGATATTATTAGTATATTTGAATCTTTATATATTGGTTGTGATACCTGCAGATCTTCTGTCATTGGTTATGTTACCCTGGTCTTTATTGGTTATGTTACCTAGTCTTTACTCTCATTGTTATGTTACTTTGATGCTTTACACTCTCATTAGTTATGTTTACCTGGTCTTTATTGGATTTATCTATTACCTTTGGTCTTTACTCATTACTTTATCTTATTCCTGGTCTTTATTGGTTATGTTACTCTGATCTTTACTTTCATTGGTTATGTTACCTGGTCTTTACTGTCATTGGTTATGTTACCCTGGTCTTTATTGGTTATGTTACTGGTGCTGCATAATTGGTTATGTTACCTGGTCTTTATTGGTTTATTACCCACTGAATGCTGCTATCATTGATTGCCTGTTACCTGATCTTACTATCTATTGGATTGTATTCTGGTCTTTATTGGTTATGTTACCCCTGGTCTTTACATATTAGTTATATTTTACAATTATTTACCATCATTAGTTACCTTGTACCCTGGTCTTTGTGGTTATGTACATTGCCCTGGTCTTCTCTCATTGGTTACTACCATAGTCTTTATTAGTTTTATACTACCCTATGGTCTTTACTCTCATTGATTATATTTGTATCTAGGTCTTTATTGGTTATGTTACCTGGTCTTTATCTCTGTTGGGTTGCTCTTCTGCCTGATCTTTGTTGGTTATCTTTACTACACAGATGTATTTATCTCTACATTAGTTGCTGTGTCTGGTCTTTGTGGATTTATTGTTACCTGGTCTTACTCTGTTGTGATTCTTCTTTTTGAATACACATTGATTTATACATTACCTTTGGTCTTTATATATTGATTATTTAATGTGGTATTTATTAGTTACCCATGTTACCTGGTCTTTACTCTCATTAGTGATGTATTACGGTCTTTACTATCGTGGTTATATTTACCTGGTCTTTACTATCACATTGATTCTATTTATAATTTTTTGATTATTATTTTTATGATCTTTATCTAAATAGTTCATGTTACCTAGTCTTAATATCATTGTTATGTTACCATCTTTATTGATTATACCTAGTGCACTCTCATTGATATATTATACAGTGCATTGGTTGCTATACCATTTGGTCTTTTTACTCTCATTATTTATGTTACTGGTCTTTATTGGTTATGTTACACCTGGTCTTTACTCATTGATTATCATTATCTCGATCTTTATTGATTATATACTACCCTGATCTTTACTCTCATTGTTCATATTACCGCACAATTAACACTCACTCATTGATTTATATACTTACTGATTCTTTACTATCATTGGTTCTTGCACCTAGTCTTTATTGGTTATATTACCCTGGTCTTTGTCATTGGTTATATTTACCTAGTCTTTGTTGGTTATGTTACCTGATCTTTACTCTCATTGGTTATGTTACCCTGGTCTTTACTGTCATTGGTTATGTTACCCTATGGTCTTTATTGGTTATCATTACACCCTATGGTCTTTACTCTCATTGGTTATGTTACCTGGTCTTTATTGGTTATATTTTTTATAATTCTTTATCTCCATTGACGTTATCTTCTCTAGGTCTTTTATTTTGGATTTATGTTACTCCTGAATCTTGCTTCTAGTGATTTATCATTACCTAATTATTTTGCTATATAATTGGGTTATATTTGCCTGGTCTTTATTGGTCATGTTACCCTGGTGTTTTACTCATTGATACATGTTACCCTGGTCTTTATTGGTTATGTTACCCTGGTCTTTACTATCATTGGTTATGTTACAGTCTTTACTATCATTGGTTATGTTTCCCGGTCTTTATTGGTTATGTTACCCTGGTATTTACTATCGTTGAATTCTATATACCTAATTACTTTCATTGGTTGTAATTTACCTAGTCTTTACTCTCATATTGCTATTTACAGTGTACATCAGTGGTTCTTCCCCTAATTTTTTGTTGGTTATATTACCTAGATAACATTGATTTATGTTACCTGGTCTTTATTGGTTATACCACAATTCTTCTCTCATTAGTTGCTCTGTTACCCTGTTTTATTGGTTATGTTGCCCACGATGTACTCTCATTGGTTGTATTTTCGGTCTTTATTGGTTATGTTACCTGGTCTTTTACAATCTGTTGGTTATGTTACTACGTTGCTGCTGTCTCGTTGGTTATCTTGCCTGGTCTTTTGGTTATGTTACCTGATCTTCTTCTCTACTGTTGATTTAATAATATTCTTTGGTCTTTACTGTCATTGGTTGTGTACCCTTGTCTTTGTGGTTATGTTATACGTTATTTACTCTCATGGATTGTATTACCTGGTCTTTATTGGTTGTATTTACCTAGTTTTTACTCTCATTGGTTATGTTACCTGGTCTTTATTAGTTTTTATGTACCTGGTCTTTACTCTCATTGATTATGTTATCCTGGTCTTTATTAGTTATATTACTAGTCTTTACTCTCATTGGTTGTTATCTTTACTAGTCTTTACTATACTCATTGGATTTATCTGCTCTGATTACTACTATAATTGGTTATCTATTACCTAGTGTACTGGTTTACTGATACACTATAAAACGTTTATACTACAATTATTTTTATTGGTTGATATTGCCTGTTCTTTCTTTTGGTTATGTTACTCTGGTCTTTACTGTCATGATTTATGTTACCTGGTCTTTATTAGTTGTATTGCCCCTGGTCTTCACTCTCATTGAAGGTGAATTCACCAATTTGTCGTCGCTCTGAATCAAAATCTGCTGTCCACTAAATATAAATGTAAATATTCCCTGGTGCTTTATAATTGGTTATGTTACCCACAATTATTTAATGGTTATTGTTGCTGGCTGTTTATATGTTTAGTTGTATTATCCTGGTCTTTATTGGTTATGTTACCTGATCTTTGTACTTTCATTGGTTATATTACCCTGGTCTTTATCTCATTGGTATGTACCTGATTCTTTATTAGTTATGTTACTGATCTTTACAATCATTATGGTTATATACCTGATCTTTACTGTCATTGGTTATATTGCTGGTCTTTATTGAGTTTATGTTACCTGGTCTTGCTATATTAGTTATGTTACCTGATCTTTACTATCATTGGTTATGTTGCCCTGGTCTTTGTGGTTATGTTACCCTGGTCTTTATCTCTAAATGGTTATGTTATCCTCAGTGCTGGCTGGTTATATTACCTGGTCTTTACCTCTCATTGATTATATTACCTAGATCTTTACTATCATTAATTTGTGTTACCTGGTCTTTTTGCTCTCATTGGTTATATTTACCCTGGTCTTTACTATATCATTGTGTTCTTACTAAATTAACATTAAGTTTGTATTACCTCAATTATTTATCAGTGGTTTTGTATTATAATTATTTATTGGTTATGTTACCCTGATTTTCCACTATCTATTGAATATACTACCTAGTCACATATATTGATTATGTTTCCCAATTCTTTTATTGGATTTATTACCCTGGTGCTATATGTAATTAATTATATTTTTACAATTATTTACTGTCATTGGTTATATTACCTCTGGTCTTTATTGGTTATGTTACCTAATTCTTTACTCTCATTGGTTATGTTACTGATCTTTATTAATTTATGTTACCTAGTCTTTTACAATCAGTGATGATTATGTTGCCCTGGTCTTTACTGTCATTAGTTGCTTATTACTATGATACTGATTTTATGTACTAGTCTTTACTCTCATTGGTTATGTTACCTGGTCTTTACTGTATCATTGGTTGTAATATACCATGTCTTCATATTAAGATTGTACCTGGTCTTTACTCTCTATTAGTTCCATATTTTCAAGTCTTTGTTGATTTATGTTACCACGTTAACATCTAAATTGATTATGTTATCCTAGTCTTTATTGGTTATGTATTTTACCTGAGTCTTTACTCTCATTGGTTATGTTACCTAATTTTTATTGGTTATGTTACC
>NW_027007997.1:0-1013 GCF_036934945.1 Oncorhynchus masou masou | reverse complement strand
TTGGAGACCAGGAGGGCTTCTTAAAGAAAAACTAATATGTCTGTGAGAGCCGGAATTCTAACTGGTTGGTAGGTGATCAAATAGTTATGTCATGTAATAAAATGCAAATGAATTACTTAAAAATCATACAATGTGATTTTCTGGAATTTTGTTTTAGTGTACCGATGATAATTTTTTTTACAGAACTCTACATGCTTTGTAAGTAGGAAAACCTGCAAAATCGGCAATGTATCAAATACTTGTTCCCCCCACTGTATATATATATAAAATCCTAATCAGTCTACACAAAATACCCCATAATGACAAAGCAAAAACTGTTTTTTTGAAGTTTTTACAAATAAAAAACAGAAACACCTTATTTAGATAAGTATTCAGACCCATTGCTATGTCATTATGGGGTATTGTGTGTTGATTGCTGAGGGGAAAAATACTATTTAATCAATTTTAGAATTAGGCTGTAACGTAACAAAATGTGGAAAAAGTCAAGGGGTTTGAATACTTTCCGAATGCACTGTGTGTCTATGGTGTATGTAATCACCTGAGCTGAGCCATAAGGGAGACTAGCAGGCCTCTAACACCCCACTATCAGATTGGGGGGCAATATATGCTTTTTATTTCACAAAATTTAATCACCATCAACCACTTCTCCTTTTTCCAGATTGAAAGTGTTTGAGTTAGTAATGTATCAATATAATAGCCATGGCAGCTATTACAATGAATACTGAATATAGCACAAATTTGGATTTCACCCCTGTCTCAAAATTAATGTTTTTGATCATTTGGTAGTGTTGAAGGAGTGAGGATCTCTTGCTTCAACCATGCGGTGCTGCTCGCAAAACTGATTGCTGTCCTGATTATGAAATAATAAACTTTATATCTAAAAATGACCATATACACAAATTGTTTAATGCTGTAACTGGCACACCAACAAAAAATATAAATAAACAAATGCTGCAAAATATGTGTATTCTTTGCGAGGCATTGGAAAACCTCCCTGGTCTTTGTGGTTGAAT
>NW_027007996.1:0-1016 GCF_036934945.1 Oncorhynchus masou masou | reverse complement strand
TTAACCTCTTGAAACTCCCCATCCCGGATCCGGGATCGTGACTAAAGCCTCAGGCTCATTAGCATAACGCAACGTTAACGATTTCTGAAAATCGCAAATAAAATTAAAATAATGCGTTTGCTCTCAAGCTTAGCCTTTTCTTAACAACACTGTCATCTCAGATTTTCAAAATATGCTTTTGAACCATAGAAATTGACTAATTTGTGTAAGAGTATGCAAAGCTAGCATAGCATTTTGTGTAGCATGTAGCACGCAACATTTTCACAAAAGCCAGATAACCAAATAAATAAAATCATTTACCTTTGAAGAGCTTCTGATGTTTTCAATGAGGAGACTCTCAGTCACATGCCAAATGCGCAGTGTTTCCTGAAAGCGTCTGTGTGTAGGAGAAATCGTTCCGTTTTCTACATTGCGCCTGGCTACTGAAACGAACCGAAAATGCAGTCACCTACAACGTAAAACTTTTTCCGGATTAACTACATAATATCGACCGAAACATGGCAAACGTTGTTTGGAATCAGTCCTCAAGGTGTTTTTTTCACATATCTCTTCATTGACATGCAGTTCGTGGAAGCTTGCTTTACTCTCTGTATTGTTTGGAAAAATACTGGCAGGTGACTTTTGCGCACCAATTTCGGCGCAGGACACCGGGCGGACACGTGGTAAATGTGGTCTCTATGGTCAATCTTCCAATGATCTGCCTACAAATACGTCACAATGCTGCAGACACCTTGGGGAAACGACAGAAAGGGCAGACTCATTCCTCTTGCGTTCACAGCCATATAAGGAGATCATGACAAACAGAGCCTCAAAATCCTTGTCATTTCCTGGATGCCATCTCATCTTGGTTTTGCCTGAAGCTCACGTTAAAGGGCACGCACAGAGAAGATCTTTGTATTTCTGGACACGTCAGAGTGTTTTCTTTCGAACAGTAGCAATTATATGCATAGTCGAGCATCTTTTCGTGACAAAATATCTTGTTTAAAACGGGAACGTTTTTCATCCAAAAATGAAAT
>NW_027007995.1:0-1017 GCF_036934945.1 Oncorhynchus masou masou | reverse complement strand
AGGTTAGATGTGTTGAGGTGTATAGAGGTTAGATGTGATGAGGTGTATAGAGGTTAGATGTATAGAGGTTAGATGTGTTGAGGTGTATACAGGTCAGGTGTGTTGAGGTTAGATGTGTTGAGGTGTATAGAGGTTAGATGTGTTGAGGTGTATAGAGGTCAGATGTGTTGAGGTGTATAGAGGTCAGATGTGTTGAGGTGTATAGAGGTCAGATGTGTTGAGGTCAGGTGTGTTGAGGTTGTATAGAGGTTAGATGTATAGAGGTTAGATGTGTTGAGGTCAGATGTGTTGAGGTGTATATAGAAGTTCAGATGTGTTGAGGTGTATAGAGGTTAGATGTGTTGAGGTGTATATAGAGGTCAGATGTGTTGAGGTGTATAGAGGTTAGATGTGTTGAGGTCAGGTGTGTTGAGGTGTATAGAGGTCAGATGTGTGAGGTGTAGATGTGTTGAGGTGTATCAGATGTGTTGAGGTGTATAGAGGTGTAGATGTTGAGGTGTATAGAGGTTAGATGTGTTGAGGTTAGATGGTTGAGGTGTGTAGAGGTTAGATGTGTTGAGGTGTATAGAGGTTAGATGTGTTGAGGTGTATAGAGGTTGATGTGTTGAGGTGTATAGAGGTTAGATGTGTTGAGGTGTATAGGTCAGATGTGTTGAGGTTAGATGTGTTGAGGTGTATGAGGTTAGATGTGATGAGGTGTATAGAGGTTAGATGTATAGAGGTCAGATGTGTTGAGGTGTATAGAGGTTAGATGTATAGAGGTCAGATGTGTTGAGGTGTATAGAGGTCAGATGTATAGAGGTCAGATGTGTTGAGGTGTAGAGGTTAGATGTGTTGAGGTCAGATGTGTTGAGGTGTATAGAGGTTAGATGTGTTGAGGTCAGGTGTTGTTGAGGTGTATAGAGGTCAGATGTGTTGAGGTGTATAGAGGTTAGATGTGTTGAGGTCTAGAGTGTGTTGAGGTGTATATAGAGGTTCGACGTGATGAGGATAGATGTTGAGGTTAGATGTTAGAGG
>NW_027007994.1:0-1017 GCF_036934945.1 Oncorhynchus masou masou | reverse complement strand
ACTGAGCTACATCCCCTTTCCCAGAAAGAAAAAATTCTAATAGCCCCTCTAATCGTTTGCACAAGCAATTAATACAGAACAGAAAGTAGGTTGATTCTAGAAGTTCGGTTCTTCGGATTGGTTCAGCCCAGTTGTCTGTCCGTCATCGTAGAATTCCTCCATGCCTGTTCTCAGTCACACAATGTTCAGCTAGACAAAAGGAGGTTATGTGTGTGCGCTGGTTTGTCTCCAAGTCAAGGTTGTCTCTCCCTATTCTGTTTCTCCCTGCCAATGTGTGTAGGAGTCTTATCTGTATGTCCTCGGTAGTTAGTGTGTAATGTGTGTGCGTTCGTGTCCTCACTGGATGTTGTGGCCGAACTGAAGGCTAGCACCTGTGGCTAGGATGTATCCTGTTTCGAAAGTGTTGTGGATGATTTAAATGAGTGTGTGTATGTGTGAAAGATATCCTGTATGAGGCCTACCATGTTTTACTGTGAAAATACGTTGTTATGTGTTGTCTCAGTTATAGCAATGTAATAGCAGTAAGTCGGTCACCTGCATAAGATGGTCACCTGCATAAGAATTAACATTTCTTTACACCACCCGTAGCACGCGCTCCAGCAGGTATATCTCACTGGTCATCCCCAAATCCAACACCTCCTTTTTCCGCCTTTCCTTCCAGTTCTCTGCTGACAATGACTGGAATGAATTGCAAAAATCGCTGAAGCTGGAGACACTTTACTAAGCACATCATCATCTGCTCATCTATCACTCCAGTGTTAATTTGCTAAATTGTAAATACTTTTGCTATGGCCTATTTATTGCCTTACCTCCATTTGCACGCACTGTATATAGACTTTCTTTTTTTTCTTCTATTGTGTTATTGACTGTACGCTTGTTTATTCCATCTGTAACTCTGTGTTGTTGTTTGTGTTGCGCTGCTTTGCTTTATTTTGGCCAGGTCGCAATTGAATATGAAAACTTGTTCTCAACTGGCTTACCTGGTTAATTATAGGTGAAATTTTAAAAAAAATAGAA
>NW_027007993.1:0-1020 GCF_036934945.1 Oncorhynchus masou masou | reverse complement strand
GTTAACAAGACCCTGATACCAGAACAGATCCATTCATTATGTTATCCAGAACCAGACCCTCCAACTGAGTTAACAAGACCCTGATACCAGAACAGATCCATTCATTATGTTATCCAGAACCAGACCCTCCAACTGAGTTAACAAGACCCTGACACCAGAACAGATCCATTCATTATGTTATCCAGACCCTCCAACTGAGTTAACAAGACCCTGATACCAGAACAGATCCATTCATTATGTTATCCAGAACCAGACCCTCCAACTGAGTTAACAAGACCCTGACACCAGAACAGATCCATTCATTATGTTATCCAGACCCTCCAACTGAGTTAACAAGACCCTGATACCAGAACAGATCCATTCATTATGTTATCCAGACCCTCCAACTGAGTTAACAAGACCCTGATACCAGAACAGATCCATTCATTATGTTATCCAGACAACCTCCAACTGAGTTAACAAGACCCTGATACCAGAACAGATCCATTCATTATGTTATCCAGACCAGACCCTCCAACTGAGTTAACAAGACCCTGACACCAGAACAGATCCATTCATTATGTTATCCAGAACCAGACCCTCCAACTGAGTTAACAAGACCCTGATACCAGAACAGATCCATTCATTATGTTATCCAGAACCAGACCCTCCAACTGAGTTAACAAGACCCTGATACCAGAACAGATCCATTCATTATGTTATCCAGACCCTCCAACTGAGTTAACAAGACCCTGATACCAGAACAGATCCATTCATTATGTTATCCAGACCCTCCAACTGAGTTAACAAGACCCTGATACCAGAACAGATCCATTCATTATGTTATCCAGACCCTCCAACTGAGTTAACAAGACCCTGATACCAGAACAGATCCATTCATTATGTTATCCAGACCCTCCAACTGAGTTAACAAGACCCTGACACCAGAACAGATCCATTCATTATGTTATCCAGACCCTCCAACTGAGTTAACAAGACCCTGATACCAGAACAGATCCATTCATTATGTTATCCAGACCC
>NW_027007992.1:0-1020 GCF_036934945.1 Oncorhynchus masou masou | reverse complement strand
CTCCTATACCATTCCCCACAGGGATCAATGACAGAGGCATACCCAAAAATAAAACCTCTCTCACACGGGCAAAACACCAAAATATTCAACACTGAACCTAACCTTAGCCATTCTAACTTTGACCTTACCCTAGCCTGAATAACTCCCACCCTAACTGTTACCATCCTAACCCCAACCCTAACTTTAAACCCTCACCTTAACCATCCTACTCTAAATCTAGCCCTGATCATTCTTATTTGGACCTCCACCTTAGCCTTAAACCACTCCAACTCTAACCTTGGCCTATCCAACCCCTACCACTCCTAACACCGTCTCTGACCTTAGCCCTGGCCCCTAACCCGAACTGCAACCCCAGTTCCTACCCCTCTGTGTATGTGTGTGTTTGTACATGTATCTGTACCTGACCTCATGTTGTTAACCCTGTCTGTCCCTTACAATGTATTGTGTCTTCTGTTTTGTCACACTCCACTCTTCATTCATACCAAATAACATTTGAAAAGCTTGTGTGACTACAAGGTTGAAGATTTATCACATTGGGTATCCATTGTATTATTATTAGATGTGCTTGACCTCCACTCTAACTACCCATCCACTTTACTGCATCCCCATTCCACTCTCACCTTGGTCTGATTCCTCCACACCACAGCCTGTTAGCGGCTGTCCTACCTAGTAACAGTACAGACCAATCGAAATAACCTAGACCGCATTCCCACACGCGCACACACGGGAGAGTTAGCTCTCTTTACAGCTTCACGAGGAGACCACCGGACAGTTAGCATTTCGCCCCACACATCCAACTAGGACTACATTCAAGGCAAGTAAATTACACAGTACACCCTACGGTATATGTAGATATACATACATACATTTTTACTACTTTTTGCACCTTTTATTTCAATTTTATTTATATATTCTCCTCCCTGCTACCTGATGAAGCCGAGCAAGGCAGAAACGCGTCGTGGCTGGGTTTCCCCTAGATCCGTGTGAGACTGTAAGGAAGGCAGATTCCACACGGACTTC
>NW_027007991.1:0-1022 GCF_036934945.1 Oncorhynchus masou masou | reverse complement strand
GTTATTGTGTTGTCTCTATATTATTTCCAGCTGGTTATTGTGTTATTGTGTTGTCTCTATATTATTTCCAGCTGGTTATTGTGTTATTGTGTTGTCTCTATATTATTTCCAGCTGGTTATTGTGTTGTCTCTATATTATTTCCATCTGGTTATTGTGTTATTGTACTGTCACTATATTATTTCCTTCTGGTTATTGTGTTATTGTGTTGTCTCTATATTATTCCAGCTGGTTATTATGTTATTGTGTTGTCTCTATATTATTTCCAGCTGGTTATTGTGTTATTGTGTTGTCTCTATATTATTTCCGGATGGTTATTGTGTAATTGTGTTGTCTCTATATTATTTCCGGATGGTTATTGTGTAATTGTGTTGTCTCTATATTATTTCCAGCTGGTTATTGTGTTGTCTCTATATTATTTCCAGCTGGTTATTGTGTTATTGTGTTGTCTCTATATTATTTCCAGCTGGTTATTGTGTTATTGGGTTGTCTCTATATTATTTCCAGCTGGTTATTGTGTTATTGTGTTGTCACTATATTATTTCCAGCTGGTTATTGTGTTATTGTTTTGTCACTATATTATTTCCAGCTGGTTATTGTGTTATTGTGTTGTCACTATATTATTTCCTTCTGGTTATTGTGTTATTGTGTTGTCTCTATATTATTTCCTGCTGGTTATTGTGTTATTGTGTTGTCTCTATAATATTTCCTTCTGGTTATTGTGTTATTGTGTTGTCACTATATTATTTCCTTCTGGTTATTGTTTTGTCACTATATTATTTCCAGCTGGTTATTGTGTTATTGTGTTGTCACTATATTATTTCCTTCTGGTTATTGTGTTATTGTGTTGTCTCTATATTATTCCAGCTGGTTATTGTGTTATTGTGTTGTCTATATATTATTTCCAGCTGGTTATTGTGTTATTGTGTTGTCTCTATATTATTTCCGGATGGTTGTTGTGTAATTGTGTTGTCTCTATATTATTTCCGGATGGTTATTGTGTTGTCTCTATATTATTTCCAGC
>NW_027007990.1:0-1022 GCF_036934945.1 Oncorhynchus masou masou | reverse complement strand
TAAACTGGGACATGCTTAACCTCTTACATCTATGGGGGCGCTATTTCATTTTTGGATGAAAAACGTTCCCGTTTTAAACAAGATATTTTGTCACAAAAAGATGCTCGACTATGCATATAATTGATAGCATTCGAAAGAAAACACTCTGACGTGTCCAGAAATACCAAGATATTCTCTGTGCGTGCCCTAGAACGTGAGCTTCAGGCAAAACCAAGATGAGATGGCATCCAGGAAATGACAAGGATTTTTGAGGCTCTGTTTTCCATTGTCTCCTTATATGGCTGTGAATGCGAGAGGAATGAGCCTGCCCTTTCTGTCGCTTTCCCAAGGTGTCTGCAGCATTGTGACGTATTTGTAGGCAGATCATTGGAAGATTGACCATAAGAGACCACATTTACCAGGTGTCCGCCCGGTGTCCTGCGCCGAAATTGGTGCGCAAAAGTCACCTGCCAGTATTTTTCCATGCGATACAGAGAGGAAAGCAAGCTTCCACGAACTGCATATCAATGAAGAGATATGTGAAAAAACACCTTGAGGATTGATTCCAAACAACGTTTGCCATGTTTCGGTCGATATTATGTAGTTAATCCGGAAAAAGTTTTACGTTGTAGGTGACTGAATTTTCGGTTCGTTTCGGTAGCCAGACGCAATGTAGAAAACGGAACGATTTCTCCTACACACAGACGCTTTCAGGAAAAACTGCGCATTTGGTATGTAACTGAGAGTCTCCTCATTGAAAACATCAGAAGCTCTTCAAAGGTAAATGATTTTATTTATTTGGTTATCTGGTTTTTGTGAAAATGTTGCGTGCTAAATGCTACTCAAAATGCTATGCTAGCTTTGCATACTCTTACACAAATTAGTCAATTTCTATGGTTCAAAAGCATATTTTGAAAATCTGAGATGACAGTGTTGTTAAGAAAAGGCTAAGCTTGAGAGCAGACGCATTATTTTCATTTTATTTGCGATTTTCAGAAATCGCTAACGTTGCGTTATGCTAATGAGCCTGAGGCTTTAGTCAC
>NW_027007989.1:0-1023 GCF_036934945.1 Oncorhynchus masou masou | reverse complement strand
CAGGGGCAGAACGACAGATTTTTACCATGTTAGCTTGAGGATTTGATCCAGCAACCTTTTGGTTACTGGCCCAACTCTCTAACCACTAGGCTACCTGTTGCACCCCCCCCCACATACATTTATTTTTATTTTAAATACATAAAAATGACAAAAAATAAAAGGCTTGGTAGACTTGATTTGGAATGTAGCAGTTCAAGAGGAATAATTCCATATATTCACTGTGTATCTGTTCATTTCCATAAATAAGATAAATAAAAAGCCCATTAGAGATTCTTATACCAAAAATGTATGGAATCATCAACCATGACTTTGAAAAGGTATTTGTATTTATTATGGATCCCCATTAACTGCTGCAGCTACTCTTCCTGGGGTCCAACAAAATTAAGGCAATTTATACCATTTTAAAAACATTACAATACATTCACAGATTTCACAACACACTGTGTGCCCTCAGGCACCTACTCCACCACTACCACATAATCACAGTACTAAATCCATGTGTATGTTATGTGTGTGTGTGTGCATGTCTGTGCCTGTGCCAATGTTTTTGTTGCTTCACAGTTCCCTCTGTTCCATAAGTTTTTTTAAATCGAATTTTAAAATCTAATTTTACTGCTTGTATCAGTTACTTGATGTGGAATAGAGTTCCATGTCGTCATTGCTCTATGTAGTACTGTGTGCCTCCCATAGTCAGTCTGTTCTGGACTTGGGGAAGAGACCTGTGAAGAGACCTCTTGTGGCATGTCTTGTGGGGTATGCATGGGTGTCCGAGCTGTGTGCCAGTAGTTTAGACAAACAGCTTGGTGCATTCAACATGTCAATATCTCATAAATAAAAGTAGTGATGAAGTCAGTCTCTCCTCCATTTTGAGCCAGGAGAGATTGACATGCATATTATTAATATTAGCTCTCTGTGTACATCCGAAGGCCAGCCATGCTGCCCTGTTCTGAGCTAATTGCAATTTTCCTAAGTTATTTTTTGTGGCACGTGACCACACGACTGAACAGTAGTCAAGGTTTTAAA
>NW_027007988.1:0-1024 GCF_036934945.1 Oncorhynchus masou masou | reverse complement strand
CGCTAGCTGCTCAGCTACAAAACATTTTGAGTGTACCATACAGCAATGCTGCATTCTACCACACCGCTAGCTGCTCAGCTACAAAACATTTTGAGTGTACCATACAGCAATGCTGCATTCAACCACACCGCTAGCTGCTCAGCTACAAAACATTTTGAGTGTACCATACAGCAATGCTGCATTCAACCACACAGGTGGCTGCTCAGCTACAAAACATTTTGAGTGTACCATACAGCAATGCTGCATTCAACCACACAGCTAGCTGCTCAGCTACAAAACATTTTGAGTGTACCATACAGCAATGCTGCATTCAACCACACAGGTGGCTGCTCAGCTACAAAACATTTTGAGTGTACCATACAGCAATGCTGCATTCAACCACACAGGTGGCTGCTCAGCTACAAAACATTTTGAGTGTACCATACAGCAATGCTGCATTCAACCACACAGGTGGCTGCTCAGCTACAAAACATTTTGAGTGTACCATACAGCAATGCTGCATTCAACCACACAGGTGGCTGCTCAGCTACAAAACATTTTGAGTGTACCATACATCAATGCTGCATTCAACCACACAGGTGGCTGCTCAGCTACAAAACATTTTGAGTGTACCATACAGCAATGCTGCATTCAACCACACAGGTGGCTGCTCAGCTACAAAACATTTTGAGTGTACCATACAGCAATGCTGCATTCAACCACACAGGTGGCTGCTCAGCTACAAAACATTTTGAGTGTACCATACAGCAATGCTGCATTCAACCACACAGGTAGCTGCTCAGCTACAAAACATTTTGAGTGTACCATACAGCAATGCTGCATTCTACCACACCGCTAGCTGCTCAGCTACAAAACATTTTGAGTGTACCATACAGCAATGCTGCATTCAACCACACCGCTAGCTGCTCAGCTACAAAACATTTTGAGTGTACCATACAGCAATGCTGCATTCAACCACACAGGTGGCTGCTCAGCTACAAAACATTTTGAGTGTACCATACAGCAATGCTGCATTCAACCACAC
>NW_027007987.1:77500-113240 GCF_036934945.1 Oncorhynchus masou masou | reverse complement strand
GAGACTTTAGCCTGGGCCCACTAGCCTGGGCCCGGATCTAGACTTTACTAGCCTGGGCCCTGATCTACACTTTACTAGCCAGGGCCCGGATCTATACTTTACTAGCCAGGGCCCGGATCTATACTTTACTAGCCTGGGCCCTGATCTACACTTTACTAGCCTGGGCCCAGATCTATACTTTACTAGCCTGGGCCCAGATCTATACTTTACTAACCTGGGCCCAGATCTAGACTTTACTAGCCTGGGCCCGGATCTAGACTTTACTAGCCTGGGCTCTGATCTATACTTTACTAGCCTGGGCCCTGATCTATACTTTACTAGCCTGGGCCAAGATCTATACTTTACTAGCCTGGGCCAAGATCTATACTTTACTAGCCTGGGCCAAGATCTATACTTTACTAGCCTGGGCCCTGATCGAGACTTTACTAGCCTGGGCCCTGATCGAGACTTTACTAGCCTGGGCCCTGATCGAGACTTTACTAGCCTGGGCCCTGATCGAGACTTTACTAGCCTGGGCCCTGATCGAGACTTTACTAGCCTGGGCCCTGATCGAGACTTTACTAGCCTGGGCCCTGATCGAGACTTTACTAGCCTGGGCCCTGATCGAGACTTTACTAGCCTGGGCACAGATCTAGACTTTACTAGCCTGGGCACAGATCTAGACTTTACTAGCCTGGGCACAGATCTAGACTTTACTAGCCTGGGCACAGATCTAGACTTTACTAGCCTGGGCCCTGAGCTATACTTTACTAGCCTGGGCCCTGAGCTAGACTTTACTAGCCTGGGCCCTGAGCTATACTTTACTACCCGGGCATAGAGCTATACTTTACTACCCGGGCATAGATCGAGACTTTACTAGCCGGGCCCTGATCGAGACTTTACTAGCCTGGGCCCTGATCGAGACTTTACTAGCCTGGGCCCTGATCGAGACTTTACTAGCCTGGGCCCTGAGCTATACTTTACTAGCCTATGCCCTGAGCTATACTTTACTAGCCTGGGCCCTGAGCTATACTTTACTAGCCGGGCATAGAGCTAGACTTTACTACCCGGGCATAGAGCTAGACTTTACTACCCGGGCACAGATCTAGACTTTACTAGCCTGGGCCCTGAGCTAGACTTTACTAGCCTGGGCCCTGAGCTAGACTTTACTAGCCTGGGCCCTGAGCTAGACTTTACTAGCCTGGGCACAGAGCTAGACTTTACTAGCCTGGGCACAGAGCTAGACTTTACTAGCCTGGGCACAGAGCTAGACTTTACTAGCCTGGGCACAGAGCTAGACTTTACTAGCCTGGGCACAGAGCTAGACTTTACTAGCCTGGGCACAGAGCTAGACTTTACTAGCCTGGGCACAGAGCTAGACTTTACTAGCCTGGGCACAGAGCTAGACTTTACTAGCCTGGGCACAGAGCTAGACTTTACTAGCCTGGGCCCTGATCGAGACTTTACTAGCCTGGGCCCTGATCGAGACTTTACTAGCCTGGGCCCTGATCGAGACTTTACTAGCCTGGGCCCTGATCGAGACTTTACTAGCCTGGGCCCTGATCGAGACTTTACTAGCCTGGGCCCTGATCGAGACTTTACTAGCCTGGGCCCTGATCGAGACTTTACTAGCCTGGGCACAGATCTAGACTTTACTAGCCTGGGCACAGATCTAGACTTTACTAGCCTGGGCCCTGAGCTATACTTTACTAGCCGGGCCCTGAGCTATACTTTACTACCCGGGCACAGAGCTATACTTTACTACCCGGGCACAGATCTAGACTTTACTACCCGGGCACAGATCTAGACTTTACTAGCCGGGCACAGATCTAGACTTTACTAGCCTGGGCACAGAGCTAGACTTTACTAGCCTGGGCACAGAGCTGGACTTTACTAGCCTGGGCCCTGAGCTGGACTTTACTAGCCTGGGCCCAGAGCTGGACTTTACTAGCCTGGGCCCAGAGCTGGACTTTACTAGCCTGGGCCCAGAGCTGGACTTTACTAGCCTGGGCCCAGAGCTGGACTTTACTAGCCTGGGCCCAGAGCTGGACTTTACTAGCCTGGGCCCAGAGCTGGACTTTACTAGCCTGGGCCCAGAGCTGGACTTTACTAGCCTGGGCCCAGAGCTGGACTTTACTAGCCTGGGCCCAGAGCTGGACTTTACTAGCCTGGGCCCAGAGCTGGACTTTACTAGCCTGGGCCCAGAGCTGGACTTTACTAGCCTGGGCCCAGAGCTGGACTTTACTAGCCTGGGCCCAGAGCTGGACTTTACTAGCCTGGGCCCAGAGCTGGACTTTACTAGCCTGGGCCCAGAGCTGGACTTTACTAGCCTGGGCCCAGAGCTGGACTTTACTAGCCTGGGCCCAGAGCTGGACTTTACTAGCCTGGGCCCAGAGCTGGACTTTACTAGCCTGGGCCCAGAGCTGGACTTTACTAGCCTGGGCCCAGAGCTGGACTTTACTAGCCTGGGCCCAGAGCTGGACTTTACTAGCCTGGGCCCAGAGCTGGACTTTACCCAGCCTGGGCCCAGAGCTGGACTTTACTAGCCTGGGCCCAGAGCTGGACTTTACTAGCCTGGGCCCAGAGCTGGACTTTACTAGCCTGGGCCCAGAGCTGGACTTTACTAGCCTGGGCCCAGAGCTGGACTTTACTAGCCTGGGCCCAGAGCTGGACTTTACTAGCCTGGGCCCAGAGCTGGACTTTACTAGCCTGGGCCCAGAGCTGGACTTTACTAGCCTGGGCCCAGAGCTGGACTTTACTAGCCTGGGCCCAGAGCTGGACTTTACTAGCCTGGGCCCAGAGCTGGACTTTACTAGCCTGGGCCCAGAGCTGGACTTTACTAGCCTGGGCCCAGAGCTGGACTTTACTAGCCTGGGCCCAGAGCTGGACTTTACTAGCCTGGGCCCAGAGCTGGACTTTACTAGCCTGGGCCCAGAGCTGGACTTTACTAGCCTGGGCCCAGAGCTGGACTTTACTAGCCTGGGCCCAGAGCTGGACTTTACTAGCCTGGGCCCAGAGCTGGACTTTACTAGCCTGGGCCCAGAGCTGGACTTTACTAGCCTGGGCCCAGAGCTGGACTTTACTAGCCTGGGCCCAGAGCTGGACTTTACTAGCCTGGGCCCAGAGCTGGACTTTACTAGCCTGGGCCCAGAGCTGGACTTTACTAGCCTGGGCCCAGAGCTGGACTTTACTAGCCTGGGCCCAGAGCTGGACTTTACTAGCCTGGGCCCAGAGCTGGACTTTACTAGCCTGGGCCCAGAGCTGGACTTTACTAGCCTGGGCCCAGAGCTGGACTTTACTAGCCTGGGCCCAGAGCTGGACTTTACTAGCCTGGGCCCAGAGCGAGACTTTACTAGCCTGGGCCCAGAGCGAGACTTTACTAGCCTGGGCACAGAGCTAGACTTTACTAGCCTGGGCCCTGATCGAGACTTTACTAGCCTGGGCACAGAGCGAGACTTTACTAGCCAGGGCACAGAGCGAGACTTTACTAGCCAGGGCCCAGAGCGAGACTTTACTAGCCTGGGCACAGAGCTAGACTTTACTAGCCTGGGCACAGATCTAGACTTTACTAGCCTGGGCCCTGAGCTATACTTTACTAGCCTGGGCACAGATCTAGACTTTACTAGCCTGGTCCCAGATATTTTTGTGCTCTTGCCAATTCCATCGCTATCATTGTCAAGCCAACGGCAAAACCATTCAATAAGGAGTTGGCAAGAGAGCAGAAACGGACTGTGTCCAGGATAAGCCACAGTCAGTTGCAAAGCTAGATAGTATTTAACTAGCTACTAGGGTATACATTAGAATGTGAAATCTAAATCTTTAGTCACACATACAGCTGGTGAAAGAGGAGGCCTATAACAATCAACATGTTGATCCTGGCAAACTGACATGAAGAAAGTACTTGACGTTTTGAGTTGTCACTGCAATGTTTGCTATGAATGAAGTTCAGGATACTGCAGTCTGTAGGCAACACCGTCCACGCCCACCGTCACTATAATACCTGCAGAAACCATTGTGACTGTTGGGGCCTTCAGCCGTACCTGTCATTACTCTTCCCGTCGTCTGAGCGGTGAGAGATGGTGGACGTGGTAGGAGGGTAGGAGCTTTGTCCCCATGTTTGGCACACCGAACCTGACACCAGGATTAATACGGTAGTTGGATTAATACGGTAGTTGGATTTTAATACGGTAGTTTGATTAATACGGTAGTTGGATTAATGCGGTATTTGGATTAATACGGTAGTTGGATTTTAATACGGTAGTTTGATTAATACGGTAGTTTGATTAATGCGGTAGTTTGATTAATGCGGTAGTTTGATTAATGCAGTAGTTGGATTAATACGGTAGTTGGATTTTAATACGGTAGTTGGATTTTAATACGGTAGTTGGATTTTAATACGGTAGTTGGATTTTAATACGGTAGTTGGATTTTAATACGGTAGTTGGATTTTAATACGGTAGTTGGATTTTAATACGGTAGTTGGATTTTAATACGGTAGTTGGATTTTAATACGGTAGTTGGATTTTAATACGGTAGCTGGATTAATGCGGTAGTCGGATTAATGCGGTAGTCGGATTAATGCGGTAGTCGGATTAATGCGGTAGTCGCATTAATGCGGTAGTCGGATTAATACGGTAGTCGGGAATCTATGGTTCCTTAGCTGGACAGGGCTCTTATTTTTGTCATGGGTAGACCACAGTACTAGCCTATATCTTTGGAACGTTGAAGCCAGATAGCAGCCATTGTATCACATTTGCATAAGTGTCATATGTCCTAGGAAGACCAAAGATATCCGGCAGCACCATTTAGTTTTTGTTGTAATGCTATTGGCTCATACAGGGGAAAACCCTTACTACAAATACCAAACAGTGACGGAACAGATTCCTTTTACTAGTCCTGTTTTATTCTCTGTCGTCCTAGTTATCGTATCGTGTCTCAACCGTCGACGAGGCCCTATACAGAGCTTCATGGTTAAACGTTAGTCTGTTGGTTGTAACCTGCTGTATGGTCTGTCGATCTGTCTGTTTCACTAAGGAAGTCTTCTGCCGTTGTTGTTTTCATACCGGAGGTTAGTTTACCCCTTGGTCCTTGATAAAAGGCCAAAGGTCAGATAAGGTCATTGTTTTGACCACGGTAGTGTTTCTCCAGGTTAATAATATCTAAACTCTACACTAAATTGATGTTGTTTAATTCAATCATTGATGGAAAAAGGCATACGTTTTAACACTAGATATGTGAATGGGAGGGCGAAGGAGTACAGTCTACCAACAACATATTCTGAAGAGATTATGATCACATGACTGTTCCATCTCAAAGCAAGCTCACTTTACCTCACAACACTATGAATGCTTATGTCACACCTTGAAGGCAGTTACCTGTCGGAGCGAGATCACCTTTACAGTCCTGTGACTGCCGTCAGAGGTGATCAACAACACGGTTTCACCAGACGTGTTGTTACTGGACACTGTGATGTAACGTCAAGACCTACGCTAACTCACCTCACTGTGATGTAACGTCTAGACCTACGCTAACTCACCTCACTGTGATGTAACGTCAAGACCTACGCTAACTCACCTCACTGTGATGTAACGTCTAGACCTACGCTAACTCGCCTCACTGTGATGTAACGTCTAGACCTACGCTAACTCACCTCACTGGGATGTAACGTCAAGACCTACGCTAACTCACCTCACTGTGATGTAACGTCTAGGCCTACGCTAACTCACCTCACTGTGATGTAACGTCTAGACCTACGCTAACTCGCCTCACTGTGATGTAACGTCTAGACCTACGCTAACTCACTGTGACCGGGCTAGTAAAGTCTAGATCTGGGGCAGCAGGGTAGCCTAGTGGTTAGAGCTTTGGACTAGTAACCGAAAGGTTGCAAGTTCGAATCCCCGAGCTGACAAGGTACAAATCTGTCGTTCTGCCCCTGAAAAGGCAGTTAACCCACTGTTCCTAGTCCATCATTGAAAATAAGCATTTGTTCTTAACTGACTTGCCTAGTTAAATAAAGGTAAAATAAATCAAATGTAACATCTAGATCTACGCTAACTCACTGTGATGTAACATCTAGATCTACGCATCAAGCAGACTTCCTGTAACTAGTGTATACACATCAAGCAGACATCCTGTAACTAGTGTATACACATCAAGCAGACTTCCTGTAACTAGTGTATACACATCAAGCAGACTTCCTGTGACTCGTGTACGCACCAAGCAGACTTCCTGTAACCAGTGTACCCACCAAGCAGACTTCCTGTAACTAGTGTATACACATCAAGCAGACTTCCTGTAACTAGTGTATATGCATCAAGCAGACTTCCTGTAACTAGTGTATACACATCAAGCAGACTTCCTGTAACTAGTGTATACACATCAAGCAGACTTCCTGTAACTAGTGTATACACATCAAGCAGACTTCCCGTAACTAGTGTATACGCATCAAGCAGACTTCCCGTGACTAGTGTACCCGCCAAGCAGACTTCCTGTGACTAGTGTACCCGCCAAGCAGACTTCCTGTAACTAGTGTAAACACGCCAAGCAGACTTCCTGTAACTAGTGTAAACACGCCAAGCAGACTTCCTGTAACTAGTGTAAACACGCCAAGCAGACTTTCTGTAACTAGTGTATACACATCAAGCAGACTTCCTGTAACTAGTGTATACACATCAAGCATACTTCCTGTAACTAGTGTATACGCATCAAGCAGACTTCCTGTGACTAGTGTACCCGCCAAGCAGACTTACTGTGACTAGTGTACCCGCCAAGCAGACTTCCTGTAACTAGTGTAAACACGCCAAGCAGACTTCCTGTAACTAGTGTAAACACGCCAAGCAGACTTCCTGTAACTAGTGTAAACACGCCAAGCAGACTTTCTGTAACTAGTGTATACACATCAAGCAGACTTCCTGTAACTAGTGTATACACATCAAGCATACTTCCTGTAACTAGTGTATACGCATCAAGCAGACTTCCTGTGACTAGTGTACCCGCCAAGCAGACTTACTGTGACTAGTGTACCCGCCAAGCAGACTTCCTGTAACTAGTGTACCCGCCAAGCAGACTTCCTGTGACTAGTGTACCCGCCAAGCAGACTTCCTGTAACTAGTGTATACACATCAAGCAGACTTCCTGTAACTAGTGTATACACATCAAGCAGACTTCCTGTAACTAGTGTATACACATCAAGCCGACTTCCTGTAACTAGTGTATACACATCAAGCCGACTTCCTGTAACTAGTGTATACACATCAAGCCGACTTCCTGTAACTCGTGTACGCACCAAGCCGACTTCCTGTGACTCGTGTACGCACCAAGCATACTTCCTGTGACTCGTGTACGCACCAAGCAGACTTCCTGTAACCAGTGTACCCACCAAGCAGACTTCCTGTAACCAGTGTACCCACCAAGCAGACTTCCTGTAACCAGTGTACCCATTGTATTATCACTATTAACCTGTGTGTTCTCTCATCTTCTGTCCAGGCAATGTTGTTCTGGAAAACTTGAAAGTTAAAGAAAATGCTTTGGTAAGTCTGCATTACTTTGTCATCAACATGTGTAGCCTGCCATTTTAAATAGATGTTATTTACTTTCCAGGTGTCCATCCCTATTGCCCTCACCTCAGAGGCCTGTAGTAGACTAGGTCTGGTTCTGATCCATCCCTATTGTCCTCACCTCACAGAGGCCTGTAGTAGACTAGGTCAGGTTCTGATCCATCACTATTGCCCTCACCTCACAGAGGCCTGTAGTAGACTAGGTCAGGTTCTGATCCATCCCTATTGCCCTCACCTCACAGAGGCCTGTAGTAGACTAGGTCTGGTTCTGATCCATCCCTATTGTCCTCACCTCACAGAGGCCTGTAGTAGACTAGGTCAGGTTCTGATCCATCACTATTGCCCTCACCTCACAGAGGCCTGTGTCATCATTATATCAATTATAGACTCTGTACAGAGAATGGTGGTCAGGGCTGTAGTGTTCAGTAGAGGTGGAGGGTGAAGCCTGGTGGTCAGGGCTGTAGTGTTCAGTAGAGTTGGAGGGTGAAGCCTGGTGGTTAGGGCTGTAGTGTTCAGTAGAGGTGGAGGGTGAAGCCTGGCGGTCAGGGCTGTAGTGTTCAGTAGAGGTGGAGGGTGAAGCCTTGCGGTCAGGGCGGTAGTGTTCAGTAGAGGTGGAGGGTGAAGCCTGGTGGTTAGGGCTGTAGTGTTCAGTAGAGGTGGATGGTGATGCCTGGTGTTCAGTAGAGGTGGAGGGTGAAGCCTGGCGGTCAGGGCGGTAATGTTCAGTAGAGGTGGAGGGTGAAGCCTGGCGGTTAGGGCTGTAGTGTTCAGTAGAGGTGGAGGGTGAAGCCTGGTGGTCAGGGCTGTAGTGTTCAGTAGAGGTGGAGGGTGAAGCCTGGTGGTCAGGGCTGTAGTGTTCAGTAGAGGTGGAGGGTGAAGCCTGTTGTTCAGTAGAGGTGGAGGGTGAAGCCTGGCGGTCAGGGCGGTAATGTTCAGTAGAGGTGGAGGGTGAAGCCTGGCGGTCAGGGCTGTAGTGTTCAGTAGAGGTGGAGGGTGAAGCCTGGCGGTCAGGGCTGTAGTGTTCAGTAGAGGTGGAGGGTGAAGCCTGGCGGTCAGGGCTGTAGAGATGGAGGGTGAAGCCTGGCGGTCAGGGCTGTAGTGTTCCGTAGAGGTGTGGTAGAAGTTAGAACACATTATAAGAGTGTCTGCTGCTCTGCCAGGAGACCCACGTTCCTCTCAGACTGTCCGTCTATAATCTCCCACTGTCTCCTTTAGCTTCCATTCAAGTGACTCATCTTAAAAGACTTGTATGTTACGGGTCTAATGATGTTGATCCTGGTCTGTTGATTCTGGTCTAATGATGTTGATTCTGGTCTGTTGATCCTGGTCTGTTGATCCTGGTCTGTTGATCCTGGTCTGTTGATTCTGGTCTGTTGATTCTGGTCAAATGATGTTGATCCTGGTCTGTTGATTCTGGTCTAATGATGTTGATCCTGGTCTGTTGATCCTGGTCTGTTGATCCTGGTCTGTTGATCCTGGTCTGTTGATTCTGGTCTGTTGATCCTGGTCTAATGATGTTGATTCTGGTCTGTTGATTCTGGTCTGTTGATTCTGGTCTGTTGATTCTGGTCTAATGATGTTGATCCTGGTCTGTTGATTCTGGTCTGTTGATTCTGGTCTGTTGATTCTGGTCTGTTGATTCTGGTCTAATGATGTTGATCCTGGTCTGTTGATCCTGGTCTGTTGATCCTGGTCTGTTGATTCTGGTCTGTTGATTCTGGTCAAATGATGTTGATCCTGGTCTGTTGATCCTGGTCTGTTGATCCTGGTCTGTTGATTCTGGTCTGTTGATCCTGGTCTAATGATGTTGATTCTGGTCTGTTGATTCTGGTCTAATGATGTTGATCCTGGTCTGTTGATCCTGGTCTGTTGATCCTGGTCTGTTGATTCTGGTCTGTTGATTCTGGTCTAATGATGTTGATTCTGGTCTGTTGATTCTGGTCTGTTGATTCTGGTCTGTTGATTCTGGTCTAATGATGTTGATCCTGGTCTGTTGATTCTGGTCTGTTGATTCTGGTCTGTTGATCCTGGTCTGTTGATTCTGGTCTAATGATGTTGATCCTGGTCTGTTGATTCTGGTCAAATGATGTTGATCCTGGTCTGTTGATCCTGGTCTGTTGATTCTGGTCTGTTGATTCTGGTCTGTTGATTCTGGTCTGTTGATTCTGGTCTGTTGATTCTGGTCTGTTGATCCTGGTCTGTTGATCCTGGTCTAATGATGTTGATCCTGGTCTGTTGATCCTGGTCTGTTGATTCTGGTCAAATGATGTTGATCCTGGTCTGTTGATTCTGGTCTGTTGATTCTGGTCTGTTGATTCTGGTCAAATGATGTTGATCCTGGTTTGTTGATTCTGGTCTGTTGATTCTGGTCAAATGATGTTGATCCTGGTTTGTTGATTCTGGTCTGTTGATTCTGGTCAAATGATGTTGATCCTGGTCTGTTGATTCTGGTCTAATGATGTTGATCCTGGTCTGTTGATTCTGGTCTAATGATGTTGATCCTGGTTTGTTGATTCTGGTCTGTTGATTCTGGTCAAATGATGTTGATCCTGGTTTGTTGATTCTGGTCTGTTGATTCTGGTCTAATGATGTTGATCCTGGTCTGTTGATTCTGGTCTAATGATGTTGATCCTGGTCTGTTGATCCTGGTCTGTTGATTCTGGTCAAATGATGTTGATCCTGGTCTGTTGATCCTGGTCTGTTGATCCTGGTCTGTTGATTCTGGTCTGTTGATCCTGGTCTGTTGATTCTGGTCTAATGATGTTGATCCTGGTCTGTTGATTCTGGTCTAATGATGTTGATCCTGGTCTGTTGATTCTGGTCAAATGATGTTGATCCTGGTCTGTTGATTCTGGTCTAATGATGTTGATCCTGGTCTGTTGATTCTGGTCAAATGATGTTGATCCTGGTCTGTTATTTCTGTTACAGAGTGAGCTGGATGTTCCATTTAAAGTGAAAGCTGGTCAGATTGGTGAGTACCGGCGCCGCCCCCCCCCGCCTTCCTCCACAGTACACAACACTCTTGTTTATTTTCTTCATGTTGTTTTCTCAAGTATCATTCGTAGGTCTACAGCCTTGGTCGTGCTTAATCAGACTCTGGGCTAGAACTCTGGGCTAATCCATGAAGCATGAAACAAATCAGTAGGGTCAGTCGATCCTGGGTCTTAGTTCAGAGGGTCGTTCAGTGACTCTGATTCTGGGTCTTAGTTCAGAGGGTTGTTCAGTGACTCTGATTCTGGGTCTTAGTTCAGAGTAGTTTTGGGTCTTAGTTCAGAGCCGCCCTATGGGATTCCCAATCACGGCCGGTTGTGATACAGCCTGCATTCAAACCAGGGTGTCTGTAGTGACGCCTCTAGCATTGAGATGCAGTGCCTTAGACTGGCAGTATGTCTCGTGGATGGACAGAAATGGGTTCTACACCTCTAGCAGTATGTCTCGTAGATGGATAGAACAAGGTTCAGTTCTACACCTCTAGAAGTATGTCTCGTGGATGGACAGAACAGGGTTCTACACCTCTAGCAGTATGTCTCGTAGATGGACAGAACAGGGTTCAGTTCTACACCTCTAGCACTATGTCTCATAGATGGACAGAACAGGGTTCTACACCTCTAGTAGTATGTTTCGTGGATGGACAGAACAGGGTTCTACACCTCTAGCAGTATGTCTCGTGGATGGACAGAACAGGGTTCTACACCTCTAGCAGTATGTCTCGTAGATGGACAGAACAGGGTTCAGTTCTACACCTCTAGCACTATGTCTCATAGATGGACAGAACAGGGTTCTACACCTCTAGTAGTATGTCTCGTGGATGGACAGAACAGGGTTCTACACCTCTAGCAGTATGTCTCGTGGATGGACAGAACAGGGTTCTACACCTCTAGCAGTATGTCTCGTAGATGGACAGAACAGGGTTCAGTTCTACACCTCTAGCAGTATGTCTCATAGATGGACAGAAAAGGGTTCAACACCTCTAGCAGTATGTCTCGTGGATGGACAGAACAGGGTTCTACACCTCTAGCAGTATGTCTCGTGGATGGACAGAACAGGGTTCAGTTCAACACCTCTAGCAGTATGTCTCATAGATGGACAGAACAGGGTTCTACACCTCTAGCAGTATGTCTCGTGGATGGACAGAACAGGGTTCTACACCTCTAGCAGTATGTCTCATAGATGGACAGAACAGGGTTCAGTTCAACACCTCTAGCAGTATGTCTCATAGATGGACAGAACAGGGTTCTACACCTCTAGCAGTATGTCTCGTGGATGGACAGAACAGGGTTCTACACCTCTAGCAGTATGTCTCATAGATGGACAGAACAGGGTTCTACACCTCTAGTAGTATGTCTCGTGGATGGACAGAACAGGGTTCAATACCTCTAGCAGTATGTCTCATAGATGGACAGAACAGGGTTCAGTTCAACACCTCTAGCAGTATGTCTCATAGATGGACAGAACAGGGTTCTACACCTCTAGCAGTATGTCTCATGGATGGACAGAACAGGGTTCAGTTCTCCACCTCTAGCAGTATGTCTCGTGTCTGGTCTGTTATTTTCTCCAGAGGAATAGAGGAAGCATGTTCATTATGGACTTCGACTTCAGTCATCAGATGTTATTGTAGTCAGATAATACAGAATACCATGAGGTAAGACTTAAATAACTCAGATGTTATTGTAGTTAGATCATACAGAACACCATGAGGTAAGACTGTTAAATAACTCAGATGTTATTGTAGTTAGATAATACAGAACACCATGAGGTAAGACTTAAATAACTCCGATGTTATTGTAGTTAGATCATACAGAACACCATGAGGTAAGACTGTTAAATAACTCAGATGTTATTGTAGTTAGATCATACAGAACACCATGAGGTAAGATTTAAATAACTCCGATGTTATTGTAGTTAGATAATACAGAACTCCATGAGGTAAGACTGTTAAATAACTCTGTTATTAATGCATCCTCTTGACTTCCCTTTGACTTGAGGATCTTGTTGTTTTTCAGGAAAACTGACATTGAAGATCCCTTGGAAGAACTTGTACAATGATGCTGTAGTTGCAACGTTAGATGGTCTCTATCTGCTGGTGGTTCCTGGAGCAAGTAAGGAACCGTTTATACCCTCCATCTTTGTGTTCTATGGCTCTAAATGATTCCAAATGATTCTAAATGATTCCAAATGAAAATAAATGATTCTAAATGAATATAAAAGATTCCAAATGAATATAAAAGATTCCAAATGAATATAAAAGATTCCAAACTATTCTAAAGGATTCCAAATGATTCTGAAGGATTCCAAATGATTTAGTGTTGGCCTACATCTAGCCCTACATGCCAGTGTCATGAATTGATTCATAACAACACTCTTTGAGATTTGTGACACTTGATTATAAGACTTGTGACACTGTAATACTGTCCTGTAGACTGTTGTGCCACTAAATACTGTCATGATGACTGTTATGCCACTGTAATAATGTCCTGTACTATAGTGAGTTACAGTGGCCTCCAGCCATCAACGCTCCTTAGGAAGATCTATTTCAATGGCGCTATCTGTGTTTCAGCTGTGTCTCAGTTACGTACATGTCCATACAATGGTAAGAGGATCCTCCAGTCTGGGTTCAGGGTGGTGAACTGAGACCAATCAAGTCTCTCTCTGGACTCTGTGAATGTCCTCCTTCTCCTTTGTTTAACACTGGGTTCTCCAACTCCTGTCCTGGAGAGAGTCTGGGTGTGCAGGCTTTTGTTCCAGCCCTGCAGTAACACAACTGAATCAGCGAATCATGGCCCGGACTGAAATACCTTCATTTGATTTATTTAAATCCGGTGGCTTAGTGAGGGGCGAGAATAAAAGCCTCCACGACCAGTATCTCCCCAGAACCAGACTATACCGCTAGTCGTTTCAGCTTGATGATTTAACACTGGTACTGTAGTGTGCTGTATTAGAATGGTTGTATTGTGGGTTTTATTCTGGAATCTTCTGAGCTTCTCCAGACTGTTTTTTTTTTTTGGGGGGCTGTTTTCGATGGCAAGGTTTTGTCTTGAGAACACATGAATATCTGTAGATATCTGAATACCTGTATATCCGCTTTAAGTCATTATCTGTCCCTCTGATTTGTGGACTTCCATTAAACACCAGCTCCAATCTACTAACAGGCAGATAGTGTTTTACATCCTTGGTTGGTTATGGGGTCTATACAGCTCCAATCTACTAACAGGCAGATAGTGTTTTACATCCTTGGTTGGTTATGGGGTCTAGACTTCCATTAATCACCAGCTCCAATCTACCAACAGGTGTTTTACATCCTTGGTTGGTTATGGGGTCTATACAGCTCCAATCTACTAACAGGCAGATAGTGTTTTATATCCTTGGTTGGTTATGGGGTCTAGACTTCCATTAAACACCAGCTCCAATCTACTAACAGACAGATAGTGTTTTACATCCTTGGTTGGTTATGGGGTCTATACAGCTCCAATCTACTAACAGACAGATAGTGTTTTACATCCTTGGTTGGTTATGGGGTCTAGACTTCTATTAAACACCAGCTCCAATCTACTAACAGACAGATAGTGTTTTACTTCCTTGGTTGGTTATGGGGTCTAGACTTCCATTAACCACCAGCTCCAATCTACTAACAGACAGATAGTGTTTTACATCCTTGGTTGGTTATGGGGTCTAGACTTCTATTAAACACCAGCTCCAATCTACTAACAGACAGATAGTGTTTTACATCCTTGGTTGGTTATGGGGTCTAGACTTCCATTAAACACCAGCTCCAATCTACTAACAGACAGATAGTGTTTTACATCCTTGGTTGGTTATGGGGTCTAGACTTCCATTAAACACCAGCTCCAATCTACTAACAGGCAGATAGTGTTTTACATCCTTGGTTGGTTATGGGGTCTATACAGCTCCAATCTACTAACAGACAGATAGTGTTTTACATCCTTGGTTGGTTATGGGGTCTATACAGCTCCAATCTACTAACAGACAGATAGTGTTTTACATCCTTGGTTGGTTATGGGGTCTATACAGCTCCAATCTACTAACAGACAGATAGTGTTTTACATCCTTGGTTGGTTATGGGGTCTAGACTTCCATTAAACACCAGCTCCAATCTACTAACAGGCAGATAGTGTTTTATATCCTTGGTTGGTTATGGGGTCTAGACTTCCATTAAACACCAGCTCCAATCTACTAACAGACAGGCAGTTTTACATCCTTGTCATTCAGAAGGTCATTCAGAAGGTCATTCAGAAGGTCATTCAGAAGGTCATTCAGAAGGTCATTCAGAAGGTCATTCAGAAGGTCATTCAGAAGGTCATTTGTTGAATGGAAGTTCCAGTGTCATTTCACATTCAATTGCGACATTTACATAAGATTCTTTAATAAGAGATAAGACGATGTATTGCCCAACCCTTCATCCTGTACTGTGTGTTTTTAGATGTGATATTAATCTGTTTGGCTGACACGTCTAGAGAAAACACCTCTGCTGCTAGGCAACCACTGGACACCAAGACCTTGAGTTATCCATGGACACGAACGATTATCAACAACTATCATGGGTTGTTAATATGACTGGGATTATCAGCAACTATCATGGGTTGTTAATATGACCGGGATTATCAGCAACTATCATGGGTTGTTAATATGACTGGGATTATCAGCAACTATCATGGGTTGTTAATATGACTGGGATTGTGCCTTTGGTTTCTTGACAATGAAAGAAAGTTCATATGAAAACCAACAGAACTATGTGTATCCACTATGAAACCATGTTGTCTTGTTCTATCAACAGTTCTATGTGTATCCACTATGAAACCATGTTGTCTTGTTCAAAGTGATTTAAGTACCAAACATCACCTGAAGCTCTGAATATTGTAATTCCAACATCCGTTGTGTTTATTAACTATGTCCCGTGGTGTGTTGTTTTAAAGCGATAAAGTATGACGCCGCGAAGGAGGAGCGTTACCAGCAGGAGGCCAAGCAGAAGGAGCTGCAGCGCATTGAGGAGGCGCTACTGATTGCTGCTCGCAGAGGTGAGGAGACATGAGTTAAACTAGTGGACTGACATCACAGAGGTGAGGAGACATGAGTTAAACTAGTGGACTGACAACACAGAGGTGAGGAGACATGAGTTAAACTAGTGGACTGACATCACAGGAGTGAGGAGACGGGAGTTAAACTAGTGGACTGACATCACAGAGGTGAGGAGACGGGAGTTAAACTAGTGGACTGACATCACAGGGGTGAGGAGACGGGGGTTAAACTAGTGGACTGACATCACAGGGGTGAGGAGACAGGAGTTAAACTAGTGGACTGACATCACAGAGGGGAGGAGACGGGAGTTGAACTAGTGGACTGACATCACAGAGGTGAGGAGACGGGAGTTGAACTAGTGGACTGACATCTGCTCTCTCTACCTTGTCCTGCTGATGGTGTATTTAATCTGACCACTGCTCGCTCTCTCTCTACCTTGTGCTGCTGATGGTGTATTTAATCTGACCACTGGTCTCTCTCTCTACCTTGTGCTGCTGATGGTGTATTTAATCTGACCACTGCTCTCTCTCTCTACCTTGTCCTGCTGATGGTGTATTTAATCTGACCACTGCTCTCTCTCTACCTTGTGCTGCTGATGGTGTATTTAATCTGACCACTGCTCTCTCTCTCTACCTTGTCCTGCTGATGGTGTATTTAATCTGACCACTGCTCTCTCTCTACCTTGTGCTGCTAATGGTGTATTTAATCTGACCACTGCTCTCTCTCTACCTTGTGCTGCTAATGGTGTATTTAATCTGACCACTGCTCTCTCTCTCTACCTTGTGCTGCTCGCCTCACGGGACACACAGACTCTCAGACTGGAGAGCTGCTGTTTAATCTGGAAAGTGTTGTGTATAAGGAGCCTCAGCATGGTAGGTTCTGTTCTGTGGTGGACCAGTCAGGCATTAGGTTCTGTTCTGTTCTGTGGTGGTCCAGTCAGGCATTAGGTTCTGTTCTGTTCTGTGGTGGTCCAGTCAGGCATTAGGTTCTGTATTGTAGTGGACCAGTCAGGCATTAGGTTCTGTTCTGTTCTGTGGTGGTCCAGTCAGGCATTAGGTTCTGTTCTGTTCTGTGGTGGTCCAGTCAGGCATTAGGTTCTGTTCTATTCTGTGTTGGACCAGTCAGGCATTAGGTTCTGTTCTGTTCTGTGGTGGTCCAGTCAGGCATTAGGTTCTGTTCTGTGGTGGTCCAGTAAGGCATTAGGTTCTGTTCTGTTCTGTGGTGGTCCAGTCAGGCATTAGGTTCTGTTCTGTGGTGGTCCAGTCAGGAATTAGGTTCTGTTCTATTCTGTGATGGACCAGTCAGGCATTAGGTTCTGTATTGTAGTGGACCAGTCAGGCATTAGGTTCTGTTCTGTGGTGGTCCAGTCAGGCATTAGGTTCTGTTCTGTGGTGGTCCAGTCAGGCATTAGGTTCTGTATTGTAGTGGTCCAGTCAGGCATTAGGTTCTGTATTGTAGTGGACCAGTCAGGCATTAGGTTCTGTTCTGTTCTGTGGTGGTCCAGAGGCATTAGGTTCTGCACTGTAGTGGACCAGTCAGGCATTAGGTTCTGTTCTATAATGTAGTGGACCAGCTAGGCATTCGGTTCTGTTCAGTAGTGTAGTGGACCAGCTAGGCATTAGGTTCTGTTCTGTAGTGGACCAGCCAGGCATTAGGTTCTGTTCTATAATGTAGTGGACCAGTCAGGCATTAGGTTCTGTTCTGTAGTGGACCAGTCAGGCATTAGGTTCTGTTCTATAATGTAGTGGATCAGCCAGGCATTAGGTTCTGTTCAGTAGTGGACCAGTCAGGCATTAGGTTCTGTTCAGTACTGTGGTGGACCAGCTAGGCATTAGGTTCTGTTCTGGAGTGGACCAGCCAGGCATTAGGTTCTGTTCTGGAGTGGACCAGCCAGGCATTAGGTTCTGTTCTGGAGTGGACCAGCAAGGCATTAGGTTCTGTTCTGTAGTGGACCAGTCAGGCATTAGGTTCTGTTCTGTAGTGGACCAGTCAGGCATTAGGTTCTGTTCTGTAGTGGACCAGTCAGGCATTAGGTTCTGTTCTGTAGTGGACCAGTCAGGCATTAGGTTCTGTTCTGTAGTGGACCAGCCAGGCATTAGGTTCTGTTCTGTAGTGGACCAGTCAGGCAACCTCTGATGTCTGGTTGTCACTGTTGTTATCTTTGTCTTCAACCTATTCTGCATGCTCTGATATCTGGTTGTCACTGTTGTTATCTTTGTCTTCAATCTATTCTGCATGCTCTGATGTCTGGTTGTCACTGTTGTTCTCTTTGTCTTCAATCTATTCTGCATGCTCTGATGTCTGGTTGTTCTCTTTGTCTTCAATCTATTCTGCATGCTCTGATGTCTGGTTGTTCTCTTTGTCTTCAATCTATTCTGCATGCTCTGATGTCTGGTTGTTCTCTTTGTCTTCAACCTATTCTGCATGCTCTGATGTCTGGTTGTTCTCTTTGTCTTCAATCTATTCTGCATGCTCTGATGTCTGGTTGTCACTGTTGTTCTCTTTGTCTTCAACCTATTCTGCATGCTCTGATGTCTGGTTGTTCTCTTTGTCTTCAACCTATTCTGCATGCTCTGATGTCTGGTTGTTCTCTTTGTCTTCAACCTATTCTGCATGCTCTGATGTCTGGTTGTTCTCTTTGTCTTCAACCTATTCTGCATGCTCTGATGTCTGGTTGTTCTCTTTGTCTTCAATCTATTCTGCATGCTCTGATGTCTGGTTGTTCTCTTTGTCTTCAACCTATTCTGCATGCTCTGATGTCTGGTTGTCACTGTTGCACTGACTATCCACTAACAGCTCTTCCTCTGTTAATGCTGCGTTAATCATCAAGGATTTAAGATTAAAAAACACAAAAAGGGCTTCAAGAGTCTAAAATCTTTAAAACGCCATGAAAACAAACAGGGTAGGTAGGTGTGTTGCGTGATTGTGATACGTCAATGTGATTGTGACGCGTCAATGTGATTGTGTGATGCGTCAATGTGATTGTGATGCGTCAATGTGATTGTGTGTTGTGACAATAGTTTTGACCAACAGACATTATCTTAAATCTTCCAATGACTTGTGTGGATTTCAACCAGTACACATGATCAGCTGCCTGAGTAGCTTGTCCTGGTCATGATCAGCTGCCTGAGTAGCTTGTCCTGGTCATGATCAGCTGCCTGAGTAGCTTGTCCTGGTCATTATCAGCTGCCTGAGTAGCTTGTTCTGGTCATTATCAGCTGCCTGAGTAGCTTGTTCTGGTCATGATCAGCTGCCTGAGTAGCTTGTTCTGGTCATTATCAGCTGCCTGAGTAGCTTGTTCTGGTCATGATCAGCTGCCTGAGTAGCTTGTTCTGGTCATTATCAGCTGCCTGAGTAGCTTGTTCTGGTCATGATCAGCTGCCTGAGTAGCTTGTCCTGGTCATGATCAGCTGCCTGAGTAGCTTGTCCTGGTCATGATCAGCTGCCTGAGTAGCTTGTTCTGGTCATTATCAGCTGCCTGAGTAGCTTGTTCTGGTCATTATCAGCTGCCCGAGTAGCTTGTCCTGGTCATTATCAGCTGCCTGATTAGCTTGTCCCGGTCATGATCAGCTGCCTGAGTAGCTTGTCCCGGTCATGATCAGCTGCCTGAGTAGCTTGTCCTGGTCATGATCAGCTGCCTGAGTAGCTTGTCCTGGTCATGATCAGCTGCCTGAGTAGCTTGTCCTGGTCATGATCAGCTGCCTGAGTAGCTTGTTCTGGTCATTATCAGCTGCCTGAGTAGCTTGTCCTGGTCATGATCAGCTGCCTGAGTAGCTTGTCCTGGTCATGATCAGCTGCCTGAGTAGCTTGTCCTGGTCATGATCAGCTGCCTGAGTAGCTTGTCCTGGTCATGATCAGCTGCCTGAGTAGCTTGTTCTGGTCATTATCAGCTGCCTGAGTAGCTTGTCCTGGTCAATATCAGCTGCCTGAGTAGCTTGTCCTGGTCATTATCAGCTGCCTGAGTAGCTTGTTCTGGTCATTATCAGCTGCCTGAGTAGCTTGTCCTGGTCATTAGCAGCTGCCTGAGTAGCTTGTCCTGGTCATGATCAGCTGCCTGAGTTGCTTGTCCTGGTCATGATCAGCTGCCTGAGTAGCTTGTCCTGGTCATGATCAGCTGCCTGAGTAGCTTGTCCTGGTCATGATCAGCTGCCTGAGTAGCTTGTCCTGGTCATTATCAGCTGCCTGAGTAGCTTGTCCTGGTCATTATCAGCTGCCTGAGTAGCTTGTCCTGGTCATTATCAGCTGCCTGAGTAGCTTGTCCTGGTCATTATCAGCTGCCTGAGTAGCTTGTCCCGGTCATTATCAGCTGCCTGAGTAGCTTGTCCCGGTCATTATCAGCTGCCTGAGTAGCTTGTCCCGGTCATTATCAGCTGCCTGAGTAGCTTGTCCCGGTCATTATCAGCTGCCTGAGTAGCTTGTCCCGGTCATTATCAGCTGCCTGAGTAGCTTGTCCCGGTCATTATCAGCTGCCTGAGTAGCTTGTCCTGGTCATTATCAGCTGCCTGAGTAGCTTGTCCCGGTCATTATCAGCTGCCTGAGTAGCTTGTCCCGGTCATTATCAGCTGCCTGAGTAGCTTGTCCCGGTCATTATCAGCTGCCTGAGTAGCTTGTCCCGGTCATTATCAGCTGCCTGAGTAGCTTGTCCCGGTCATTATCAGCTGCCTGAGTAGCTTGTCCCGGTCATGATCAGCTGCCTGAGTAGCTTGTCCCGGTCATGATCAGCTTCCTGAGTAGCTTGTCCCGGTCATGATCAGCTGCCTGAGTAGCTTGTCCCGGTCATGATCAGCTGCCTGAGTAGCTTGTCCCGGTCATGATCAGCTGCCTGAGTAGCTTGTCCCGGTCATGATCTGCTGCCTGAGTAGCTTGTCATTATCAGCTGCCTGAGTAGCTTGTCATTATCAGCTGCCTGAGTAGCTTGTCATTATCAGCTGCCTGAGTAGCTTGTCATTATCAGCTGCCTGAGTAGCTTGTCATTATCAGCTGCCTGAGTAGCTTGTCATTATCAGCTGCCTGAGTAGCTTGTCATTATCAGCTGCCTGAGTAGCTTGTCATGATCAGCTGCCTGAGTAGCTTGTCATGATCAGCTGCCTGAGTAGCTTGTCATGATCAGCTGCCTGAGTAGCTTGTCATGATCAGCTGCCTGAGTAGCTTGTCATGATCAGCTGCCTGAGTAGCTTGTCATGATCAGCTGCCTGAGTAGCTTGTCCTGGTCATGATCAGCTGCCTGAGTAGCTTGTCCTGGTGATTTCAGAAAAGCCTCAGAAAGATGAGAAGAAGGACACGTTTGCTGAGAAGCTGGCCACGCAAGTCATCAAGAACCTGCAAGTCAAGATCACCAGCATCCATATCCGATATGAGGACGATGTTAGTTTCTAGAGCTGGGGGACCATACTCCTCCGCTCACAGCCTCCTCTCTCTTTGTCTCCTTTCCTCACCTCTCCTATAACCTTTCCTCACCTCCTATCATTGTCTTCTCTCCTCATCCTTCCTCATCTCCTTTCCTCACCTCTCTTTGTTTCCTCCTCACCTCATATCCTTGTCTCCTTTCCTCATCTCCTCTCGTCACTGGCTCTCCTTGTCTCCTCAACTCCTCTCCTCACCTCTCATTTCCTCACCTCATCTCCTAGTCTCCTTTCCTCACCTCTTCTCTCCTTGTCTCGTTACCTCCCTCACTTACTCTTCTTTGTCTGTTTTCGTCATCTCTCCTTGTCTCATTTCCTCACATGCTTTCCTAGTACTTCCTGTCTCCCAGTGCATTATGGGAAGTTGTGTGATTGTGGTTTGTGTGTTCCAGATATTAGACCCCCAGCAGCCCCTCTCTATGGGAGTCACCCTGGCTGAGCTGAGTCTACAGGTACACACACACTGGTTGACAAGATGTGACGAGTCTTTCTGATATCAGTCATTCTGCTCGTTCATTTTGTCTTGTGACTTTGTTTGTAGACGACCGATGAGAACTGGAAGTCGTGTATTCTGAACGAGGCAGCCAGGATCATCTACAAGGTAACAGCCGGTTTGGGGAGCGTTAAATGAATACATGTTGTTGTGATCTCTCATCATTCTGCTCCAAGGTAACACTGCCACTGTAGAAACATAGTCTGTAGCTCATTCATGGAAGGCCTGACAGATTTCAGGGCAAAGCTGTGCTGTATGTTGTTGATTTGTAACGTTGGGGTGACATTGTTGATATGACCCAGTGCCCAGTTGACTTCCTGTCCTCTCTCTGTTGACTTCCTGTCCTCTCTCTGTTGACTTCCTGTCCTCTCTCGGTTGACTTCCTGTCCTCTCTCGGTTGACTTCCTGTCCTCTCTCGGTTGACTTCCTGTCCTCTCTCGGTTGACTTCCTGTCCTCTCTCGGTTGACTTCCTGTCCTCTCTCTGTTGACTTCCTGTCCTCTCTCTGTTTCCAGCTGGGCCGTTTGGAATGTCTGTGCGCCTACTGGAACGTCAACAGTCCCATCTTCTATAAAGGCTCCCGGGAAGAAATACTGGTAATTAACCTCTCTGTCTTTATCAGGAAGAGATAGCGGGAATGAACCCCTCTGTCTTTATCAGGAAGAGATAGCGGGAATGAACCCCTCTGTCTTTATCAGGAAGAGATAGCGGGAATGAACCCCTCTGTCTTTAGTGGGAATGAACCCCTCTGTCTTTATCAGGGAGAGATAGCGGGAATGAACCTCTCTGTCTTTATCAGGGAGAGATAGCGGGAATGAACCCCTCTGTCTTTATCAGGAAGAGATAGCGGGAATGAACCCCTCTGTCTTTATCAGGAAGAGATAGTGGGAATGAACCCCTCTGTCTTTATCAGGAAGAGATAGTGGGAATGAACCCCTCTGTCTTTATCAGGAAGAGATAGTGGGAATGAACCCCTCTGTCTTTATCAGGAAGAGATAGTGGGAATGAACCCCTCTGTCTTTATCAGGAAGAGATAGTGGGAATGAACCTCTCTGTCTTTACCAGGGAGAGATAGTGGGAATGAACCTCTCTGTCTTTACCAGGGAGAGATAGTGGGAATGTACCTCTCTGTCTTTATCAGGGAGAGAGAGAGGTTCATTCCCGCTATGTCTTTATCAGGGAGAGATAGCGGGAATGAACCTCTCTGTCTTTATCAGGAAGAGATAGCGGGAATGAACCTCTCTGTCTTTATCAGGGAGAGATAGCGGGAATGAACCTCTCTGTCTTTATCAGGGAGAGATAGTGGGAATGAACCCCTCTGTCTTTATCAGGGAGAGATAGTGGGAATGAACCTCTGTCTCCATCAGGAAGAGATAGTGGGAATGAACCATCTCTGTCTCCATCAGGAAGAGATAGTGGGAATGAACCTCTCTGTCTCCATCAGGAAGAGATAGTGGGAATGAACCTCTCTGTCTTTATCAGGGAGAGATAGTGGGAATGAACCCCTCTGTCTTTATCAGGGAGAGATAGTGGGAATGAACCTCTGTCTCCATCAGGGAGAGATAGTGGGAATGAACCTCTCTGTCTCCATCAGGGAGAGATAGTGGGAATGAACCTCTGTCTTTATCAGGAAGAGATAGTGGGAATGAACCTCTCTGTCTCCATCAGGAAGAGATAGTGGGAATGAACCTCTCTGTCTCCATCAGGAAGAGATAGTGGGAATGAACCCCTCTGTCTTTATCAGGAAGAGATAGTGGGAATGAACCCCTCTGTCTTTATCAGGGAGAGATAGTGGGAATGAACCTCTTTCTTTATCAGGAAGAGATAGTGGGAATGAACCTCTGTCTCCATCAGGAAGAGATAGTGGGAATGAACCTCTCTGTCTCCATCAGGAAGAGATAGTGGGAATGAACCTCTCTGTCTCCATCAGGAAGAGATAGTGGGAATGAACCTCTGTCTTTATCAGGGAGAGATAGTGGGAATGAACCCCTCTGTCTTTATCAGGGAGAGATAGTGGGAATGAACCTCTCTGTCTCCATCAGGGAGAGATAGTGGGAATGAACCTCTCTGTCTCCATCAGGAAGAGATAGTGGGAATGAACCTCTCTGTCTCCATCAGGAAGAGATAGTGGGAATGAACCTCTCTGTCTCCATCAGGAAGAGATAGTGGGAATGAACCTCTCTGTCTCCATCAGGAAGAGATAGTGGGAATGAACCCCTCTGTCTTTATCAGGAATTATTATTATTTTTTTTTAATTTGACCTTTATTTAACCAGGCAAGTCAGTTAAGAACAAATTCTTATTTTCAATGACGGCCTGGGAACAGTGGGTTAACTGCCTGTTCAGGGGCAGAACGACAGATTTGTACCTTGTCAGCTCGGGGGTTTGAACTCGCAACCTTCCGGTTACTAGTCCAATGCTCTAACCACTAGGCTACCCTGCCGCCCCAAGAGATAGATCCTGTCTGTCTTTACTGCAGTTATCCTCCTTTATTGAACATTTTTTTTCAGTACGTTGTCACATGATACCTCACCATCCAATATATTTTATTGTTAGTTTATTCACACTGAAATGTATTTTGTGAAGTCAGTATACAAACACAATACACTATAATACATGCAGAACAGAAAACACTGGAAAGTTAGTACACAAGTCACACATTTTGTCTCCAGTGGGGTGTGGTCATATTGTCTCCAGTGGGGCGTGGTCGTATTGTCTCCAGTGTGGTGTGGTCATATTGTCTCCAGTGGTGTGTGATCATATTGTCTCTAGTGGTGTGTGATCATATTGTCTCTAGTGGGGTGTGATCATATTGTCTCCAGTGGGGTGTGATCATATTGTCTCTAGTGGTGTGTGATCATATTGTCTCTAGTGGTGTGTGATCATATTGTCTCCAGTGGGGTGTGGTCATATTGTCTCCAGTGTGGTGTGGTCATATTGTCTCCAGTGTGGTGTGGTCATATTGTCTCCAGTGGGGTGTGGTCGTATTGTCTCCAGTGGGGCGTGGTCTGGTCATATTGTCTCCAATGGGGCGTGGTCTGGTCATATTGTCTCCAGTGGGGTGTGATCATATTGTCTCCAGTGGGGTGTGATCATATTGTCTCCAGTGGGGTGTGGTCATATTGTCTCCAGTGGGGTGGGGTCTGATCGTATTGTCTCCAGTGGGGTGGGGTCTGATCGTATTGTCTCCAGTGGGGTGTGGTCTGATCGTATTGTCTCCAGTGGGGTGGGGTGTGGTCTGGTCGTATTGTCTCCAGTGGGGTGTGGTCTGATCATATTGTCTCCAGTGGGGTGTGTTCTGATCATATTGTCTCCAGTGGGGTGTGGTCTGGTCGTATTGTCTCCAGTGGGGTGTGGTCTGGTCGTATTGTCTCCAGTGGGGTGTGGTCATATTGTCTCCAGTGGGGTGTGGTCATATTGTCTCCAGTGGGGTGTGGTCTGGTCGTATTGTCTCCAGTGGGGTGGGGTCTGATCGTATTGTCTCCAGTGGGGTGGGGTCTGATCGTATTGTCTCCAGTGGGGTGGGGTCTGATCGTATTGTCTCCAGTGGGGTGGGGTCTGAACATATTGTCTCCAGTGGGGTGGGGTGTGGTCTGGTCGTATTGTCTCCAGTGGGGTGTGGTCTGAACATATTGTCTCCAGTGGGGTGTGGTCTGAACATGTTGTCTCCAGTGGGGTGTGGTCTGAACATATTGTCTCCAGTGGGGTGTGGTCTGAACATATTGTCTCCAGTGGGGTGTGGTCTGAACATATTGTCTCCAGTGGGGTGTAGTCTGAACATATTGTCTCCAGTGGGGTGTGGTCTGAACATATTGTCTCCAGTGGGGTGTGGTCTGAACATATTGTCTCCAGTGGGGTGTGGTCTGAACATATTGTCTCCAGTGGGGTGTGGTCTGAACATATTGTCTCCAGTGGGGTGTGGTCTGAACATATTGTCTCCAGTGGGGTGTGGTCTGAACATATTGTCTCCAGTGGGGTGTGGTCTGAACATATTGTCTCCAGTGGGGTGTGGTCTGAACATATTGTCTCCAGTGGGGTGTGGTCTGAACATATTGTCTCCAGTGGGGTGTGGTCTGAACGTATTGTCTCCAGTGGGGTGTGGTCTGGTCGTATTGTCTCCAGTGGGGTGTGGTCTGGTCGTATTGTCTCCAGTGGGGTGTGGTCTGGTCGTATTGTCTCCAGTGGGGTGTGGTCATATTGTCTCCAGTGGGGTGTGGTCTGGTCGTATTGTCTCCAGTGGGGTGTGGTCTGAACATATTGTCTCCAGTGGGGTGTGGTCTGAACATATTGTCTCCAGTGGGGTGTGGTCTGAACATATTGTCTCCAGTGGGGTGTGGTCTGAACATATTGTCTCCAGTGGGGTGGGGTCTGATCATATTGTCTCCAGTGGGGTGTGGTCTGGTCGTATTGTCTCCAGTGGGGTGTGGTCTGGTCGTATTGTCTCCAGTGGGGTCTGGTCGTATTGTCTCCAGTGGGGTCTGGTCGTATTGTCTCCAGTGGGGTGTGGTCTGGTCGTATTGTCTCCAGTGGGGTGGGGTCTGATCGTATTGTCTCCAGTGGGGTGGGGTCTGATCGTATTGTCTCCAGTGGGGTGGGGTCTGATCGTATTGTCTCCAGTGGGGTGGGGTCTGAACATATTGTCTCCAGTGGGGTGGGGTGTGGTCTGGTCGTATTGTCTCCAGTGGGGTGTGGTCTGGTCGTATTGTCTCCAGTGGGGTGTGGTCTGGTCGTATTGTCTCCAGTGGGGTGTGGTCATATTGTCTCCAGTGGGGTGTGGTCTGGTCGTATTGTCTCCAGTGGGGTGTGGTCTGAACATATTGTCTCCAGTGGGGTGTGGTCTGAACATATTGTCTCCAGTGGGGTGTGGTCATATTGTCTCCAGTGGGGTGTGGTCTGGTCGTATTGTCTCCAGTGGGGTGTGGTCTGAACATATTGTCTCCAGTGGGGTGTGGTCTGAACATATTGTCTCCAGTGGGGTGTGGTCATATTGTCTCCAGTGGGGTGTGGTCTGGTCGTATTGTCTCCAGTGGGGTGTGGTCTGAACATATTGTCTCCAGTGGGGTGTGGTCTGAACATATTGTCTCCAGTGGGGTGTGGTCTGAACATATTGTCTCCAGTGGGGTGTGGTCTGAACATATTGTCTCCAGTGGGGTGGGGTCTGATCATATTGTCTCCAGTGGGGTGTGGTCTGGTCGTATTGTCTCCAGTGGGGTGTGGTCTGGTCGTATTGTCTCCAGTGGGGTCTGGTCGTATTGTCTCCAGTGGGGTCTGGTCGTATTGTCTCCAGTGGGGTGTGGTCTGGTCGTATTGTCTCCAGTGGGGTGGGGTCTGATCGTATTGTCTCCAGTGGGGTGGGGTCTGATCGTATTGTCTCCAGTGGGGTGGGGTCTGATCGTATTGTCTCCAGTGGGGTGGGGTCTGAACATATTGTCTCCAGTGGGGTGGGGTGTGGTCTGGTCGTATTGTCTCCAGTGGGGTGTGGTCTGGTCGTATTGTCTCCAGTGGGGTGTGGTCTGGTCGTATTGTCTCCAGTGGGGTGTGGTCATATTGTCTCCAGTGGGGTGTGGTCTGGTCGTATTGTCTCCAGTGGGGTGTGGTCTGAACATATTGTCTCCAGTGGGGTGTGGTCTGAACATATTGTCTCCAGTGGGGTGTGGTCTGATCATATTGTCTCCAGTGGGGTGTGGTCTGATCATATTGTCTCCAGTGGGGTGTGGTCTGATCATATTGTCTCCAGTGGGGTGTGGTCTGATCATATTGTCTCCAGTGGGGTGTGGTCTGATCATATTGTCTCCAGTGGGGTGTGGTCTGATCATATTGTCTCCAGTGGGGTGTGGTCTGATCATATTGTCTCCAGTGGGGCGTGGTCGTATTGTCTCCAGTGGGGTGTGGTCTGATCATATTGTCTCCAGTGGGGTGTGGTCTGATCATATTGTCTCCAGTGGGGTGTGGTCTGATCATATTGTCTCCAGTGGGGTGTGGTCTGGTCGTATTGTCTCCAGTGGGGTGTGGTCATATTGTCTCCAGTGGGGTGTGGTCATATTGTCTCCAGTGGGGTGTGGTCGTATTGTCTCCAGTGGGGTGGGGTGTGGTCTGGTCGTATTGTCTCCAGTGGGGTCTGATCATATTGTCTCCAGTGGGGTGTGGTCTGATCATATTGTCTCCAGTGGGGTGTGGTCTGATCATATTGTCTCCAGTGGGGTGTGGTCTGGTCGTATTGTCTCCAGTGGGGTGTGGTCATATTGTCTCCAGTGGGGTGTGGTCATATTGTCTCCAGTGGGGTGTGGTCGTATTGTCTCCAGTGGGGTGGGGTGTGGTCTGGTCGTATTGTCTCCAGTGGGGTGTGGTCATATTGTCTCCAGTGGGGTGTGGTCGTATTGTCTCCAGTGGGGTGTGGTCGTATTGTCTCCAGTGGGGTGGGGTGTGGTCTGGTCGTATTGTCTCCAGTGGGGTCTGATCATATTGTCTCCAGTGGGGCGTGGTCGTATTGTCTCCAGTGGGGCGTGGTCTGATCGTATTGTCCTCATGACTGATGAATCCCTTACCTGGGATCAGGTCTTCCCTAGGTGTGTGTTATCTGTGATGGACTGCTCAGGTCTTCCCTAGGTGTGTGTTATCTGTGATGGACTGCTCAGGTCTTCCCTAGGTGTCTGTCATCTGTGATGGACTGCTCAGGTCTTCTCTAGGTGTGTGTTATCTGTGATGGACTGCTCAGGTCTTCCCTAGGTGTCTGTCATCTGTGATGGACTGCTCAGGTCTTCCCTAGGTGTGTGTTATCTGTGATGGACTGCTCAGGTCTTCCCTAGGTGTGTGTTATCTGTGATGGACTGCTCAGGTCTTCTCTAGGTGTGTGTTATCTGTGATGGACTGCTCAGGTCTTCCCTAGGTGTGTGTTATCTGTGATGGACTGCTCAGGTCTTCCCTAGGTGTGTGTCATCTGTGATGGACTGCTCAGGTCTTCCCTAGGTGTGTGTTATCTGTGATGGACTGCTCAGGTCTTCCCTAGGTGTGTGTTATCTGTGATGGACTGCTCAGGTCTTCCCTAGGTGTGTGTTATCTGTGATGGACTGCTCAGGTCTTCCCTAGGTGTGTGTTATCTGTGATGGACTGCTCAGGTCTTCTCTAGGTGTGTGTTATCTGTGATGGACTGCTCAGGTCTTCTCTAGGTGTGTGTTATCTGTGATTGACTGCTCAGGTCTTCTCTAGGTGTGTGTTATCTGTGATGGACTGTTCAGGTCTTCTCTAGGTGTGTGTTATCTGTGATGGACTGTTCAGGTCTTCTCTATGTGTGTGTTATCTGTGATGGACTGTTCAGGTCTTCTCTATGTGTGTGTTATCTGTGATGGACTGTTCAGGTCTTCTCTATGTGTGTGTTATCTGTGATGGACTGCTCAGGTCTTCCCTAGGTGTGTGTTATCTGTGATGGACTGCTCAGGTCTTCTCTAGGTGTGTGTCATCTGTGATGGACTGCTCAGGTCTTCTCTAGGTGTGTGTCATCTGTGATGGACTGCTCAGGTCTTCTCTAGGTGTGTGTCATCTGTGATGGACTGCTCAGGTCTTCCCTAGGTGTGTGTCATCTGTGATGGACTGCTCAGGTCTTCCCTAGGTGTGTGTCATCTGTGATGGACTGCTCAGGTCTTCTCTAGGTGTGTGTCATCTGTGATGGACTGCTCAGGTCTTCCCTAGGTGTGTGTCATCTGTGATTGACTGCTCAGGTCTTCTCTAGGTGTGTGTTATCTGTGATGGACTGCTCAGGTCTTCCCTAGGTGTGTGTCATCTGTGATGGACTGCTCAGGTCTTCTCTAGGTGTGTGTCATCTGTGATGGACTGCTCAGGTCTTCCCTAGGTGTGTGTCATCTGTGATGGACTGTTCAGGTCTTCCCTAGGTGTGTGTTATCTGTGATGGACTGCTCAGGTCTTCCCTAGGTGTGTGTTATCTGTGATGGACTGTTCAGGTCTTCCCTAGGTGTGTGATACCCGTGATGGACTGCTCAGGTCTTCCCTAGGTGTGTGTTATCTGTGATGGACTGTTCAGGTCTTCCCTAGGTGTGTGTTATCTGTGATGGACTGCTCAGGTCTTCCCTAGGTGTGTGTCATCTGTGATGGACTGCTCAGGTCTTCTCTAGGTGTGTGTCATCTGTGATGGACTGCTCAGGTCTTCCCTAGGTGTGTGTCATCTGTGATGGACTGTTCAGGTCTTCCCTAGGTGTGTGTTATCTGTGATGGACTGCTCAGGTCTTCCCTAGGTGTGTGTTATCTGTGATGGACTGTTCAGGTCTTCCCTAGGTGTGTGATACCCGTGATGGACTGCTCAGGTCTTCCCTAGGTGTGTGATACCCGTGATGGACTGCTCAGGTCTTCCCTAGGTGTGTGTTATCTGTGATGGACTGCTCAGGTCTTCCCTAGGTGTGTGATACCCGTGATGGACTGCTCAGGTCTTCCCTAGGTGTGTGATACCCGTGATGGACTGCTCAGGTCTTCCCTAGGTGTGTGATACCCGTGATGGACTGCTCAGGTCTTCCCTAGGTGTGTGATACCCGTGATGGACTGCTCAGGTCTTCCCTAGGTGTGTGTCATCTGTGATGGACTGCTCAGGTCTTCTCTAGGTGTGTGTTATCTGTGATGGACTGCTCAGGTCTTCTCTAGGTGTGTGTTATCTGTGATGGACTGCTCAGGTCTTCCCTAGGTGTGTGTTATCTGTGATGGACTGCTCAGGTCTTCCCTAGGTGTGTGTTATCTGTGATGGACTGCTCAGGTCTTCCCTAGGTGTGTGTTATCTGTGATGGACTGCTCAGGTCTTCCCTAGGTGTGTGTTATCTGTGATGGACTGCTCAGGTCTTCCCTAGGTGTGTGTTATCTGTGATGGACTGCTCAGGTCTTCCCTAGGTGTGTGATACCCGTGATGGACTGCTCAGGTCTTCCCTAGGTGTGTGTTATCTGTGATGGACTGCTCAGGTCTTCCCTAGGTGTGTGTTATCTGTGATGGACTGCTCAGGTCTTCCCTAGGTGTGTGTTATCTGTGATGGACTGCTCAGGTCTTCTCTAGGTGTGTGTTATCTGTGATGGACTGCTCAGGTCTTTCCTAGGTGTGTGTTATCTGTGATGGACTGCTCAGGTCTTCCCTAGGTGTGTGTTATCTGTGATGGACTGCTCAGGTCTTCTCTAGGTGTGTGATGGACTGCTCAGGTCTTCCCTAGGTGTGTGTTATCTGTGATGGACTGTTCAGGTCTTCCCTAGGTGTGTGATACCCGTGATGGACTGCTCAGGTCTTCCCTAGGTGTGTGTTATCTGTGATGGACTGCTCAGGTCTTCCCTAGGTGTGTGTTATCTGTGATGGACTGCTCAGGTCTTCCCTAGGTGTGTGATACCCGTGATGGACTGCTCAGGTCTTCCCTAGGTGTGTGTTATCTGTGATGGACTGCTCAGGTCTTCCCTAGGTGTGTGTTATCTGTGATGGACTGCTCAGGTCTTCTCTAGGTGTGTGATGGACTGCTCAGGTCTTCCCTAGGTGTGTGTTATCTGTGATGGACTGTTCAGGTCTTCCCTAGGTGTGTGATACCCGTGATGGACTGCTCAGGTCTTCCCTAGGTGTGTGTTATCTGTGATGGACTACTCAGGTCTTCCCTAGGTGTGTGATGGACTGCTCAGGTCTTCCCTAGGTGTGTGTTATCTGTGATGGACTGCTCAGGTCTTCCCTAGGTGTGTGTTATCTGTGATGGACTGCTCAGGTCTTCCCTAGGTGTGTGTTATCTGTGATGGACTGCTCAGGTCTTCCCTAGGTGTGTGTTATCTGTGATGGACTGCTCAGGTCTTCTCTAGGTGTGTGATGGACTGCTCAGGTCTTCCCTAGGTGTGTGTTATCTGTGATGGACTGCTCAGGTCTTCCCTAGGTGTCTGTCATCTGTGATGGACTGCTCAGGTCTTCCCTAGGTGTGTGTTATCTGTGATGGACTGCTCAGGTCTTCCCTAGGTGTGTGTTATCTGTGATGGACTGCTCAGGTCTTCCCTAGGTGTGTGTCATCTGTGATGGACTGCTCAGGTCTTCTCTAGGTGTGTGTTATCTGTGATGGACTGCTCAGGTCTTCCCTAGGTGTGTGTTATCTGTGATGGACTGCTCAGGTCTTCCCTAGGTGTGTGTCATCTGTGATGGACTGCTCAGGTCTTCCCTAGGTGTGTGTTATCTGTGATGACTGCTCAGGTCTCTGTGTGTACTGTTGCTGGTCATGCAGAGTAAACACAGGCACATCACAGATAAACGGATCAATGTCTTTCCTCAGCTCTGCAGACAGCATAATTGGTGCTGGCTCGTAGTTGCCTCAGGTTGAGAAGCATTATTACGTGATGTGTGTGTGTGGTGTGTGTGTGTGTGGTGTGTCTGTGTGTGTGTGTGTGTGTGTGTGACGTAGCCGTCTGACGTTCTCCCATCTGGAATGAAGTGTAACCAAGTCAGTGTTAACGTCAGCTATTCACATGTCTGAATCAGAGTAGCACTGCATCCATCCAGACACACCGCTGAAAACAGAACATCTTAGACGGGTTGGTGTTCGGCTGGGTCTCGCTGTGGCACTTTGGGACAACTGCTGATGTAAAAATAGCTTTATAAAAAGCATTTGATTGGATAATTGTTTATTAGAGGTCCAGTCAGTGATTGGTTGATTAGTTTATTAGAGATCCAGTCAGTGATTGGTTGATTAGTTTATTAGAGATCCAGTCAGTGATTGGTTGATTAGTTTATTAGAGATCCAGTCAGTGATTGGTTGATTAGTTTATTTGAGATCCAGTCAGTGATTGGTTGATTAGTTTATTTGAGATCCAGTCAGTGATGGTTTATTAGAGATCCAGTCAGTAGGTTAATTAATGTCTACAGTAGGTTGGTTAATGTCTACAGTAGGTTAATTAATGTCTGCAGTACGTTAATTAATGTCTGTTCTCCAGTTGTACCACTGTATGTGGTGTGTTGGATTAATGATCTGCAGGGCTTATTGAGGAAAATGCAAATGTATATAAAACAGGAGAGGAGAAGAAGAGCGTGTGAAAAGATGAGGGAGGAGAGGTTAGAGGTTAACACCGTCAGTGTTGTTGTTCCTCATACAGGGATCTATAATATAATGAGGGAGGAGAGGTCAGAGGTTAACACCGTCAGTGTTGTTGTTCCTCATACAGGGATCTATAATATAATGAGGGAGGAGAGGTCAGAGGTTAACACCGTCAGTGTTGTAGGTCCTCATACAGGGATCTATAATATAATGAGGGAGGAGAGGTCAGAGGTTAACACCGTCAGTGTTGTTGGTCCTCATTCAGGGATCTACAATACCTCTCCACTGGAAGACATTTTGAAGGAAAAGCTTACAGGGAAATGATGTTTAAAAACACATCCTGCCGTACTGTTTCATCAGTATTTAAACTGAATCTCCAAATATCTTAGATACGCGTCGGATTGATCCTACAGATATTTCCATCTTAGATACTTTGTCATAATATAATATTAATATATGCCATTTGGCATACATTTTTTATCCAAAGTGACTTAGTTTTTACATACATAGGTTTTACTTATGGGTGTTCCCGGGAATCGAACCCACACCCCTGGCGTTGCAAGCACGATGCTCTACCAACTGAGCTCCAGAAGACCAGAGTCAGGTCTGTGTGATTTCTAATCCTCTTCCTTGTCTTTGTGTCTGTCCAGGAAAAGCTGAAGGACGGCATCAGTACCAAGGACCAAGAGATCAAAGACTACCAATATAGTATGTACCATGAGTACCACACACACACACACCGCAAACACACACCAAACACCAAACACCACACCGCACACACCACACACACACCACACACACCGCAAACACACACCACACACCACACCGCACACACCACACACACACCACACACACCGCAAACACACACCACACACCGCAAACACACACCACACACCGCAAACACACACCACACACCGCAAACACACACCACACACCGCAAACACACACCACACACCGCAAACACACACCACACACCGCAAACACACACCACACACCGCAAACACACACCACACACCGCAAACACACACCACACACCGCAAACACACACCACACACCGCAAACACACACCACACACCGCAAACACACACCACACACCGCAAACACACACCACACACCGCAAACACACACCACACACCGCAAACACACACCACACACCGCAAACACACACCACACACACCGCAAACACACACCACACACACCGCAAACACACACCACACACACCGCAAACACACACCACACACCACACACACACACTTTCCATGACAAAAGACAGCAAAAGGTGTCCCTTCCATCAATCCATTTTTTTAAATTAAAGTTTTCGTTTGACTCTCCATGGCAACCAGCCAGCCAATCCAGGAGAGGAAACCAATTGTCATGTTGCTTTTAAATTTTGGATCCTTTTGTCTTATCCTCTCTGAAACCTAGTACACGTGTATACTGGCTGGGCGTGTGTACTGGCTGGGCGTGTGTACTGGCTGGGCGTGTGTACTGGCTGGGCGTGTGTACTGGCTGGGCGTGTGTACTGGCTGGGCGTGTGTACTGGCTGGGCGTGTGGGTCCTGTGTGGCTCAGTCGGTAGAGCATGGCGCTTGCAACGCCAAGCGTCGTGGGTTCGATTCCCGCTGGGGCCACCCATATGTAAAGTAGTGGCCCCAGCCGACCTGTAAGTCGCTTTGGACAAAAGCGTCTGCTAAATGGGATATATATATATATATATGTACTGGCTGGGCGTGTGTACTGGCTGGGCGTGTGTACTGGCTGGGCGTGTGTACTGGCTGGGCGTGTGTACTGGCTGGGCGTGTGTACTGGCTGGGCGTGTGTACTGGCTGGGTGTATATGATCCGTCAAGATGCTGGTCTCATATTAAAGTAGAATTCATAGGATGTTTCTCTCTCTGTCTCTCTGTCTCTGTCTCTGTCTCTCTCTGTCTCTGTCTCTCTCTTTCTCTGTCTCTCTCTCTGTCTCTGTCTCTCTCTGTCTCTGTCTCTTTCTCTGTCTCTCTCTTTCTTTCTCTCTCTCTCTTTCTTTCTCCCCATGCAGTTTTCAAACCCATCTTTGCCTCTGCTAAAATGGTAATCAACCCGAGTGCTGAGATTGAGCTGAAGTCTCCCAAAGCCAGCCTGCATCTGGAGGTTCAGAATGTAGCAGTAGAGATGACCAGACCACAGGTACACACACACACACACAGACACACAGACCAGACTCACACACACACACACAGACCAGACTCACACACAGACCAGACACACACACACACACACACACACAGAGACCAGACTCTCACACACACACAGACACACGCCAACTTAGAACATAGCTGATCAAACCTTCCTGGCGGTGATTCTGGTGACTTGAAGAAGAGTTTACTTCCTGTAGTTGATAATGTTTGTTTTGTCCTACTAAAACCTAGTTGAATGGACTGACAGAGCATCTGTATCAGAGCATCTATGTGCTTGTTTTGTCCTACTAAAACCTAGTTGAATGGACTGACAGAGCATCTGTATCAGAGCATCTATGTGAAATAGAAAGAAACTGAAGATCTTGTACAGCGCTGTGTACTACTCCCTTCACAGAACAGAGCAAACTGGCTCTAACCAGAATAGAAAGACTGGGAGGCCCCGGTGCACAACTGAGAAACAAGAGGACAAGTACATTAGTGTCTAGTTTGAGAACAGACGCCTCACAAGTTCTCAATTGGCAGCTTCATTAAATAGTACCCGCAAAACACCGGTCTCAACGTCAACAGTGAAGAGGTGACTCTGGGATGCTGGCCTTCAAGGCAGAGTTGATTTAAAAAAAAATCTATATCTCAGACTGGCCAATAAAAAGAAAAGATTAAGATGGGCAAAAGAACACAGACACTGGACAGAGCAACTCTACCTAGAAGGCAGGCATCCCGGAGTCGCCTCTTCTCTTGTTGACATTGAGACTGGACAGAGGAACTCTGCCTAGAAGGCCAGCATCCCGGAGTCGCCTCTTCACCGTTGACGTTGAGACTGGACAGAGGAACTCTGCCTAGAAGGCCAGCATCCCGGAGTAATCTCTTCACTGTTAACGTTGAGACTGGATAGAGGAACACTGCCTAGAAGGCCAGTATCCTGGAGTCGCCTCTTCACTGTTGACGTTGAGACTGGACAGAGGAACTCTGCCTAGAAGGCCAGCATCCCGGAGTCTCCTCTTCACTGTTGACGTTGAGACTGGATAGAGGAACTCTGCCTAGAAGGCCAGCATCCCAGAGTCGCC
>NW_027007987.1:45000-72500 GCF_036934945.1 Oncorhynchus masou masou | reverse complement strand
GACCCTCGAGACTGACGACCGGCTGACCCTCGAGACTGACGACCGGCTGACCCTCGAGACTGACGACCGGCTGAACCCTCGAGACTGACGACCGGCTGACCCTCGAGACTGACGACCGGCTGACCCTCGAGACTGACGACCGGCTGACCCTCGAGACTGACGACCGCTGACCCTCGAGACTGACGAGACCGGCTGACCCTCGAGACTGACGAGACTGACGACCGGCTGACCCTCGAGACTGACGACCGGCTGACCCTCGAGACTGACGAGGCTGACCCTCGAGACTGACGACCGGACTGACCCTCGACCCTCGAGACTGACGACCGCTGACCCTCGAGACTGACGACCGCTGACCCTCGAGACTGACGACCAGCTGACCCTCGAGAGACTGACGACCAGCTGACCCTCGAGACTGACGACCAGCTGACCCTCGAGACTGACCAGCTGACCCTCGAGACTGACGACCCCCTCGAGACTGACGACCGGCTGACCCTCGAGAGACTGACGACCAGCTGACCCTCGAGAGACTGACGACCGCTGACCCTCGAGACGAGACGACCGGCTGACCCTCGAGAGACCCGAGACTGACGACCGGCTAACCCTCGAGACTGACGACCGGCTGACCCTCGAGAGACTGACGACCGCTGACCCTCGAGAGACTGACGACCCTCGAGACTGACGACCGGCTGACCCTCGAGAGACTGACGACCGGCTGACCCTCGAGACTGACGACCGGCTAACCCTCGAGAGACTGACGACCGGCTAACCCTCGAGAGACTGACGACCGGCTGACCCTCGAGACTGACGACCGGCTAACCCTCGAGAGACTGACGACCGGCTGACCCTCGAGACTGACGACCGGCTGACCCTCGAGAGACTGACGACCGGCTGACCCTCGAGACTGACGACCGGCTGACCCTCGAGACTGACGACCGGCTAACCCTCGAGACTGACGACCGGCTGACCCTCGAGACTGACGACCGTGCTGACCCTCGAGACTGACGACCGGCTGACCCTCGAGACTGACGACCGGCTGACCCTCGAGACTGACGACCGGCTGACCCTCGAGACTGACGACCGGCTGACCCTCGAGACTGACGACGACGGCTGACCCTCGAGACTGACGACCGGCTGACCCTCGAGACTGACGACCGGCTGACCCTCGAGACTGACGACCGGCTGACCCTCGAGACTGACGACCGGCTGACCCTCGAGACTGACGACCGGCTGACCCTCGAGACTGACGACCGGCTGACCCTCGAGACTGACGACCGGCTGACCCTCGAGACTGACGAGACCGGCTGACCCTCGAGACTGACCCTCGAGACTGACGACCGGCTGACCCTCGAGACGACCTGCCCTCGAGACTGACCCTCGAGAGACTGACGACCGGCTGACCCTCGAGAGACTGGCTGGCTGACCCTCGAGACTGACGACCGGCTAACCCTCGAGACTGACGACCGGCTGACCCTCGAGACTGACGACCGGCTGACCCTCGAGACTGACGACCGGCTGACCCTCGAGACTGACGACCGGCTGACCCTCGAGACTGACGACCGGCTGACCCTCGAGAGACTGACGACCGGCTGACCCTCGAGACTGACGACCGGCTGACCCTCGAGACTGACGACCGGCTGACCCTCGAGACTGACGACCGGCTGACCCTCGAGACTGACGACCCTCGAGACTGACGACCTGACCCTCGAGAGACTGACGACCGGCTGACCCTCGAGACTGACGACCGGCTGACCCTCGAGAGACTGACGACCGGCTGACCCTCGAGACTGACGACCGGCTGACCCTCGAGAGACTGACGACCGGCTGACCCTCGAGACTGACGACCAGCTGACCCTCGAGAGACTGACGACCAGCTGACCCTCGAGAGACTGACGACCAGCTGACCTTCACGACCGGCTGACCCTCGAGAGACTGACGACCGGCTGACCCTCGAGACTGACGACCGGCTGACCCTCGAGACTGACGACCGGCTAACCCTCGAGAGACTGACGACCGGCTGACCCTCGAGAGACTGACGACCGGCTGACCCTCGACCGAGCTGACGACCGGCTGAGAGACTGACGACCGGCTGACCCTCGAGAGACCCTCGACGACCGGCTGACCCTCGAGACTGACGACCGGCTGACCCTCGAGAGACTGACGACCGGCTGACCCTCGAGAGACTGACGACCGGCTGACCCTCGAGAGACTGACGACCGGCTGACCCTCGAGAGACTGACGACCGGCTGACCCTCGAGAGACTGACGACCGGCTGACCCTCGAGACTGACGACCGGCTGACCCTCGAGAGACTGACGACCGGCTGACCCTCGAGAGACTGACGACCCTCGAGACTGACCCTGACTACCGGCTAACCCTCGAGAGACTGACGACCGGCTGACCCTCGAGAGACTGACGACCAGCTGACCCTCGAGAGACTGACGACCGGCTGACCCTCGAGAGACTGACGACCAGCTGACCCTCGAGAGACTGACGACCGGCTGACCCTCGAGAGACTGACGACCGGCTGACCCTCGAGACTGACGACCAGCTGACCCTCGAGAGACTGACGACCGGCTGACCCTCGAGAGACTGACGACCAGCTGACCCTCGAGAGACTGACGACCGGCTGACCCTCGAGAGACTGACGACCAGCTGACCCTCGAGAGACTGACGACCAGCATTCTCAATCCTCTGTCCTCAATGAGAGACCAGGCTACAGTGTATTGTGTTTTAGACTTTGAGTTCTGATCTCAGAGCAGGTCCACTTTGTCCATATAGCCTTATTCATTATAACGTAAAAGGTCAAACTGATGTTAGATCAGCCCCTCCTACTCTGAGGCTCTTGATGAATACGGTCCCTGATCGTCCTCACGTGGAACCTTGAGAACACCAGGCAACACATTGATTGGTGTTCTGTTTGTTTGACCATCATTGATTGGTGTTCCTCATGTTTAACCCTCCCCTTTTTAGGTACAGGCATTGAAGAGTTGATGTCTGCTGATGAGAAGGCTAAACTCTACACGGCCATCGGATACAGTGGTAGTTCTCACAACCTGGCCTTACCCAAGCAGGTATGTCTCTGTGTCTGGCTACCCAAGCAGGTATGTCTCTGTGTCTGTCTCTGTCTGTCTACCCAAGCAGGTATGTCTCTCTGTCTGTCTACCCAAGCAGGTATGTCTCTGTGTCTGGCTACCCAAGCAGGTATGTCTCTGTGTCTGGCTACCCAAGCAGGTATGTCTCTGTGTCTGTCTACCCAAGCAGGTATGTCTCTGTGTCTGGCTACCCAAGCAGGTATGTCTCTGTGTCTGTCTACCCAAGCAGGTATGTCTCTGTGTCTGGCTACCCAAGCAGGTATGTCTCTGTGTCTGTCTACCCAAGCAGGTATGTCTCTGTGTCTGTCTACCCAAGCAGGTCTGTCTCTGTGTCTGTCTCTGTGTCTGTCTCTGTGTCTGTCTACCCAAGCAGGTATGTCTCTGTCTGTCTACCCAAGCAGGTATGTCTCTGTGTCTGTCTCTGTGTCTGTCTTCGGGCGTTGGTACTGACGGCTCCCTGGGAAACAAAGCCCGTTTACACCTGTTTCTGTGTCGGTACTGACGGCTCCCTAGGAAACAAAGCCCGTTTACACCTGTTTCTGTGTCGGTACTGACGGCTCCCTAGGAAACAAAGCCCGTTTACACCTGTTTCTGTGTCGGTACTGACAGCTCCCTGGGAAACGAAGCCCGTTTACACCTGTTTCTGTGTTGGTACTGACGGCTCCCTGGAAAACAAGGCCCGTTTACACCTGTTTCTGTGTCGGTACTGACGGCTCCCTGGGAAACGAAGCCCGTTTACACCTGTTTCTGTGTCGGTACTGACGGCTCCCTGGGAAACAAGGCCCGTTTACACCTGTTTCTGTGTTGGTACTGACGGCTCCCTGGGAAACGAAGCCCGTTTACACCTGTTTCTGTGTCGGTACTGACAGCTCCCTGGGAAACGAAGCCCGTTTACACCTGTTTCTGTGTTGGTACTGACAGCTCCCTGAGAAACAAAGCCCGTTTACACCTGTTTCTGTGTTGGTACTGACGGCTCCCTGGGAAACAAAGCCCGTTTACACCTGTTTCTGTGTTGGTACTGACGGCTCCCTGGGAAACGAAGCCCGTTTACACCTGTTTCTGTGTTGGTACTGACGGCTCCCTGGGAAACGAAGCCCGTTTACACCTGTTTCTGTGTTGGTACTGACGGCTCCCTGGGAAACGAAGCCCGTTTACACCTGTTTCTGTGTTGGTACTGACAGCTCCCTGGGAAACAAGGCCCGTTTACACCTGTTTCTGTTTGGCGCTGGAAATCCCCTGTATGCCTCTGTGTGTGCGTGTTGTTTCCCCTGTATGCCTCTCTGTGTGTGCGTGTTGTTTCCCCTGTATGCCTCTCTGTGTGTGCGTGTTGTTTCCCCTGTATGCCTCTCTGTGTGTGCGTGTTGTTTCCCCTGTATGCCTCTCTGTGCTCTGCAGTACGTGGCAGTGGTGGTGACCTTCAAGCTGTTCCGTACGTCCATCACGGTGAGGGAGGAGCCCAACGTCCCAGAGATCCTGAAGATCCAGATGATCGACCTCAGCACCACCGTCTCCCAGAGACCCGGGGCGCAGGCCATCAAGTGGGTCTCTTTCTTCCTTTCCCTAATCACCACCGTCTCCCAGAGACCCGTCCCTAATCACAACCCGTCCCTAATCACAACCCAGCAGCACCGTCTCCCAGAGACCCGTCCCTAATCACAACCCAGCACCACCGTCTCCCAGAGACCCGTCCCTAATCACAACCCAGCACCACCGTCTCCCAGAGACCCGTCCCTAATCACAACCCAGCACCACCGTCTCCCAGAGACCCGTCCCTAATCACAACCCAGCACCACCGTCCCTAATCACAACCCAGCACCACCGTCTCCCAGAGACCCGTCCCTAATCACAACCCAGCACCACCGTCCCTAATCACAACCCAGCAGCACCGTCTCCCAGAGACCCGTCCCTAATCACAACCCAGCACCACCGTCTCCCAGAGACCCGTCCCTAATCACAACCCAGCAGCACCGTCTCCCAGAGACCCGTCCCTAATCACAACCCAGCACCACCGTCCCTAATCACAACCCAGCACCACCGTCTCCCAGAGACCCGTCCCTAATCACAACCCAGCAGCACCGTCTCCCAGAGACCTGTCCCTAATCACAACCCGTTCCTAATCACAACCCAGCACCACCGTCTCCCAGAGACCCGTCCCTAATCACAACCCAGCAGCACCGTCTCCCAGAGACCCGTCCCTAATCACAACCCAGCAGCACCGTCTCCCAGAGACCCGTCCCTAATCACAACCCAGCACGTCTCCCAGAGACCCGTCCCTAATCACAACCCAGCACCACCGTCTCCCAGAGACCCGTCCCTAATCACAACCCAGCAGCACCGTCTCCCAGAGACCCGTCCCTAATCACAACCCAGCACCACCGTCTCCCACAGACCCGTCCCTAATCACAACCCAGCACCACCGTCTCCCAGAGACCCGTCCCTAATCACAACCCAGCAGCACCGTCTCCCAGAGACCCGACCCTAATCACAACCCAGCACCACCGTCTCCCAGAGACCCGTCCCTAATCACAACCCAGCACCACCGTCTCCCACAGACCCGTCCCTAATCACAACCCAGCAGCACCGTCTCCCAGAGACCCGTCCCTAATCACAACCCAGCACCACCGTCTCCCAGAGACCCATCCCTAATCACAACCCAGCAGCACCGTCCCCCAGAGACCCGTCCCTAATCACAACCCAGCACCACCGTCTCCCAGAGACCCGTCCCTAATCACAACCCAGCACCACCGTCTCCCAGAGACCCGCCCCTAATCACAACCCAGCACCACCGTCCCTAATCACAACCCAGCACCACCGTCTCCCAGAGACCCGTCCCTAATCACAACCCAGCAGCACCGTCTCCCAGAGACCCGTCCCTAATCACAACCCGTCCCTAATCACAACCCGTCCCTAATCACAACCCGTCCCTAATCACAACCCAGCACCACCGTCTCCCAGAGACCCGTCCCTAATCACAACCCAGCACCACCGTCTCCCAGAGACCCGTCCCTAATCACAACCCAGCAGCACCGTCTCCCAGAGACCCGTCCCTAATCACAACCCAGCACCACCGTCTCCCACAGACCCGTCCCTAATCACAACCCAGCACCACCGTCTCCCAGAGACCCGTCCCTAATCACAACCCAGCACCACCGTCTCCCAGAGACCCGTCCCTAATCACAACCCAGCACCACCGTCTCCCAGAGACCCATCCCTAATCACAACCCAGCAGCACCGTCCCCCAGAGACCCGTCCCTAATCACAACCCAGCACCACCGTCTCCCAGAGACCCGTTCCTAATCACAACCCAGCACCACCGTCTCCCAGAGACCCGTCCCTAATCACAACCCAGCACCACCGTCCCTAATCACAACCCAGCACCACCGTCTCCCAGAGACCCGTCCCTAATCACAACCCAGCAGCACCGTCTCCCAGAGACCCGTCCCTAATCACAACCCGTCCCTAATCACAACCCGTCCCTAATCACAACCCGTCCCTAATCACAACCCAGCACCACCGTCTCCCAGAGACCCGTCCCTAATCACAACCCAGCACCACCGTCTCCCAGAGACCCGTCCCTAATCACAACCCAGCAGCACCGTCTCCCAGAGACCCGTCCCTAATCACAACCCAGCAGCACCGTCTCCCAGAGACCCATCCCTAATCACAACCCAGCACGTCTCCCAGAGACCCGGGGCGCAGGCCATCAAGTGGGTCTCTTTTTCCTCTTCCTTTCCCGAATCACAACCTGGTTCCTCCTGATTCCTGCTTACAAGCAAAAAGTGAATCAGGAAGTAACAGTGAGGCGCTCCATACGGAAGTGGTCCATCACTATAGGACTGGTTCGCCAGAACAGAGTGGAGTCTGTTCCCGGGATTCATCCCCTGGCATTGAGGAGGTTACCACCAGCCCCAATTATTAAGTGCATCAGCGACATCGTCTCCAGTAACCGTTCGTATAATATCCCAACCAGAAGCCATGGATTACAGGCGACATTCGTACCGAACTTAAAGGCTAAAGTGAACGACTTTCAAGGAGCGGGTCACTAATCCGCACGCTTATAATAAATCCCGCTACGCCCCCCAATGAACCATCAAACAGGCAAAGCGTCAATACAGGACTGAGATTGAATCCTAATACACCGGCTCTGACGCTCGTCGGATGTGGCAGGGCTGGCTAACGATCACAGAATACAAAGGGAAACCCAGCCGCAAGCTGCCCAGTGACGCGAGCCTACAAGAAGAGCTAAATGCATTCTTTGCTCACTTCGAGACAAGCAACACTGAACCATGCATGAGAGCACCAGCTGTTCGAAACGACTGTGTGATCACGCTCTCCGCAGCCGATGCGAGCAAGACCTTTAACTTCATGCGACAAGCAATCCCGGATCCGGGATCCTATTTATAGCCTCAAGCTCATTAGCATAACGCAACGTTAACTATTCATGAAAATCGCAAATGAAATGAAATAAATATATTTGCTCTCAAGCTTAGACTTTTGTTAACAACACTGTCATCTCAGATTTTCACAATATGCTTTTCAACCATAGCTAAACAAGCATTTGTGTAGTATTGATAGCTAGCATAGCTATAAGCCTAGAATTCAGCCAGCAACATTTTCACAAAAACAAGAAAAGCATTCAAATAAAATCATTTACCTTTGAAGAACTTCAGATGTATTCAATGAGGAGACTCTCAGTTAGATAGCAAATGTTCAGTTTTTCAAAAAATATTATTTGTGTAGGACAAATCGCTCCGTTTTGTTACGAAAAAAACCTGTATCCAGTTATAGCCTCAAGCTCATTAGCATAACGTAACGTTAACTATTTATGAAAATCGCAAATGAAATTAAATAAATATGCTAGCTCTCAAGCTTAGCCTTTTCTTAACAACACTGTAATCTCAGATTTTCAAAATATGCTTTTCAACCATAGCAAAACAAGCATTTGTGTAAGAGTATTGATAACTAGCGTAGCATTTAGCATAGCATTTAGCGGGCAACATTTTCACAAAAACCAGAAAAGCATTCAAATAAAATCATTTACCTTTGAAGAACTTCGGATGTTTTCAATGAGGAGACTCTCAGTTAGATAGCAAATGTTCAGTTTTTCCTGAAAGATTCTTTGTGTAGGAGAAAAATGCTCCGTTTTGTACATCACGTTTGGCTACCAAAAAACCCTGAAAATTCAGTCACCAAAACGCCAAACTTTTTTCCAAATTAACTCCATAATATCGACTGAAACATGGCAAAAGTTGTTTAGAATCAATCCTCAATGTGTTTTTCACATATCTCTTCATTGATATATCGTTCGTGGAAGTCTGCTTTCTTCTCTGAATTAAATGGAAAAATACTTGCAGCTGAGGTTTACTCACCAATTTCGACGCAGGACACCGGGTAAATGTGGTCTCTTATGGTCAATCTTCCAATGATATGCCTACAAATACGTCACAATGCTGCAGACACCTTGGGGAAACGGCAGAAATTGTGGGCTCATTCCTGTCGCATTCACAGCCATATAAGGAGACATTGGAAAACAGCGCTTCAAAAATTTTGCTCATTTCCTGTTTGAAGTTTCATCTTGGTTTCGCCTGTAGCATCAGTTCTGTGGCACTCACAGATAATATCTTTGCAGTTTTGGAAACGTCAGAGTGTTTTCTTTCCAAAGCTGTCAATTATATGCATAGTCAAGAATCTTTTCGTGACAAAATATCTTGTTTAAAACGGGAACGTTTTTTTATCCAAAAATGAAATACTGCCCCTAGAGTTCAGAGGTTAAAGAGGTTAACATTCACAAGGCCGCAGGGCCAGACGGATTACCATGACGTGTCCTCAGAGCATGCGTTCACCAGATGGCAAGTGTCTTCCTTGACATTTTCAACCTCTCCCCGACCCAGTCTGTAATACCGACATGTTTCAAGCAGACCACCATAGTCCCTGTGCCCGAGAATGCCAAGGTAACCTATGTAAAGGACTTCCGCCCAGTAGCACTCGCATCTGTTACCATGAAATGCTTTGAAAGGCTGGTCATGGCTCACATCAACACAATCATCCCAGACAACCTAGACCCACTCCAATTCCCATACCGCACCAACAGATCCACAGATGACGTCATCTCTATTGCACTCCACACTACCCTTTCCCGCCTGGACAAAAGGAACACCTGTGTGAGAATGCTGTTCATTGACTACAGCTCAGCGTTCAACATCCTAGTACGCTCTAAGCTAAGGAACCCGGGATTAAACACCTCTAACTTGATCCTGGACTTCCTGACAGGCAGCCCCCAGGTGGTGAGGGTAGGCAACAACACATCCGCCATGCTGATCTTCAACACGGGGGCCCCTCAGGGGTGCATGCTTAGTCCCCTCCTGTCATCCCTGTTCACCCACGACTGCGTGGCCAAACACGACTCAAACATCATTATTACGTTTGCCGACGACACGGGGGTGGTGAGACCTGGCCGTGTGGTGGCAGGACAACAACCTCTCCATCAACGTCAGTAAGACAAACGAGATAATTGTGGACTACAGGAAAAGGAGGGCCGAGCATGCCCCCATTCTCATCGACGGGGCTGTAGTGGAGCAGGTTGAGAGCTTCAAGTTCCTTGGTGTCCACATCACCAACAAACTAACATGGTCCAAACGCACCAAGACAGTTGGAAGAGGACATGACAAAAACCTATTCCCCCTCAGGAGACTGAAAGGATTTGGCATGGGTCCTCAGATCCTCAAAACGTTCTACAGCTGCACAATCGAGAGCATCCGAACTGGCTGGGTCCTCAGATCCTCAAAACGTTCTACAGCTGCACCATCGAGGATGGCTGCTTCACCGCCTGGTTTGGAAACTGTTCAGCATGTAGTGGAGTTCAGACAGTCAACAAAAGGTTTTATTGTAAAGACAAAAAAATGCATTTGTGTTGTCAAAGCAAGAACACACAAGAGAAAACATTAAGGAACATTTAATACAACTGTTGATTAACTATTGATCTCTCTCCTCCTCCTCTCCATCTTCTCCCTCTCGTCTCCCATCTCCCCTCTCTATCCTCTCCCCTCTCTCTCCTTTCCTCTCTATCCTCTCCCTCTCCTCCCCTCTCTCTCTCCTCTCCCTCTCCTCCCCTCTCTCTCTCCTCTCCCTCTCCTCTCCTTTCTCTCTCCTCTCCTCTCCCTCCCCTCTGTCTCTCCTCTCCCCTCCCCCCCTCTCCCTCCCCTCCCCTCCCCTCCTCTCCCTCCCCTCTCCCTCTCCCTCTCCTCTCTCTCTCTCTCTCCTCTCTCTCCCTCTCCCTCTCCCCCTCTCCCCTCCCCCTCTCCCCTCTCCTCTCCCTCCCCCTCTCCTCTCTCTCTCCTCTCTCTCTCTCCTCTCTCTCTCTCCTCTCCCTTCCTCTCTCTCTCCACTCCCTCCCCTCTGTCTCTCCTCTCCCAGGGTGGAGGCAGCGTTAGAACACTGGTACGTAACAGGGTTGGAACAGCAGGGAGCTGTCCCCTCTCTCATAGCGTCAGTAGGGGACTCCACCTCCTCTCTGCTCTCCATCCTGTTTGAAGTCAACCCAGAGGACAGCGTTGCAGAGCAGCTGCTCAGAGTCCACTCCCAGCCTGTAGAGATCATCTATGACTCGGTGTGTATGGGTTTACACACCCTCACTCACTTATTGCCCTGTCACACTCCTATCTGCTGCTATCATCTCTCTCTGTAAGGACCTCCCTCTGTCCCAGAGACTCAGAAATTAAACCTGACTATGTGGAATCTCTCTGTCTCTCTCTGTCTCTCTCTCTCTCTCTGTCTCTCCCTGTCTCTGTCTCCCTCCCTGTCGCTCTCCCTCCCTGTCGCTCTCCCTCCCTGTCGCTCTCCCTCCCTGTCGCTCTCCCTCCCTGTCGCTCTCCCTCCCTGTCGCTCTCCCTCCCTGTCGCTCTCCCTCCCTGTCTCTCTCCCTCCCTGTCGCTCTCCCTCCCTGTCGCTCTCCCTCCCTGTCGCTCTCCCTCCCTGTCTGGTCTGGTCTTGTCTGGTCTGGTCTTGTATGATTAAGCCTCATTAATGTCATCAATGGTGATAACCTGCCCTATGAAGTCCTGTCTTTGACCAAGAAGTGCAGATCTCTCTCTCTGACCAAGAAGTGCAGATCCCTCCTTCTCCAATGTATTAATGTCTGTTATTGCTTGTATTTAATGTTACATATCACCATGTTTATTCTCCATGCACGTAGTCTATTTACAGTTCGTACATGTATTCAAACTCACACGGTACAGTACGTTGCTCTCCTGCCCTTTGTGGGGTCACGGAAGTCACTAAAGTCAAGTCATGTGTGTGTTTCTCTGTGGCAGAGTTCTTTCAGACAGGGAAATAAACGTGTGTGTGTGTCTCTCTCTGTCAGTTGACAGTGAACAGCATGACAGAGTTCTTTAAGACAGGGAAATAAACGTGTGTGTGTGTGTGTGTGTCTCTCTCTGTCAGTTGACAGTGAACAGCATGGCAGAGTTCTTTAAGACAGGGAAGGGAGTGGACCTGGAGGTGTTGACTTCAGCTACTCTCTCCAAGTTGGAGGAGATTAAGGACAAGACAGCCACTGGTGGGTACAGGAAACACTATATAACAGCCACTGGTGGGTACAGGAAACAGGAAACACTATATACAGTGCCTTGCGAAAGTATTCGGCCCCCTAGAACTTTGCGACCTTTTGCCACATTTCTAGGTTCAAACATTAAGATATAAAACTGTATTTTTTTGTGAAGAATCAACAACAAGTGGGACACAATCATGAAGTGGAACGACATTTATTGGATATTTCAAACTTTTTTAACAAATCAAAAACTGAAAAATTGGGCGTGCAAAATTATTCAGCCCCCTTAAGTTAATACTTTGAAACAGGAAACAGGAAACACTATATAACAGCCACTGGTGGGAACAGGAAACACTATATAACAGCCACTGGTGGGTACAGGAAACAGGAAACACTTTGCGTATGCGTTCATAAAGCTTCTATAACAGCTACATAAGATGTTATTACAACAGTCATAAGCATACTCAAACACTGGCAGGTAGATGTTTGTCTCTTCCTGGTTCTTCATTATCTAACATCATTTGGGGATAATTTTGTCCTCTGTGCAGGTCTGTCTCACATCATTGAGACCCGGAAGATTCTGGACCTGAAGATTGACCTAAAGCCTTCATACCTGCTGGTGCCTAAGTCTGGCTTCTACCACGCCAAGTCTGACCTGATGATCATAGACTTCGGTAGTCTACAGGTGAGAACAGACTGGTAGTCTACAGGTGAGAACAGACTGGTAGTCTACAGGTGAGAACAGACTGGTAGTCTACAGGTGAGAACAGACTGGTAGTCTACAGGTGAGAACAGACTGGTAGTCTACAGGTGAGAACAGACTGGTAGTCTACAGGGGAGAACAGACTGGTAGTGTACAGGGGAGAACAGACTGGTAGTCTACAGGTGAGAACAGACTGGTAGTCTACAGGTGAGAACAGACTGGTAGTGTACAGGTGAGAACAGACTGGTAGTGTACAGGTGGAACAGACTGGTAGTGTACAGGTGGAACAGACTGGTAGTGTACAGGTGAGAACAGACTGGTAGTCTAGAGGTGAGAACAGACTGGTAGTCTAGAGGTGAGAACAGACTGGTAGTCTAGAGGTGAGAACAGACTGGTAGTCTAGAGGTGAGAACAGACTGGTAGTCTAGAGGTGAGAACAGACTGGTAGTCTAGAGGTGAGAACAGACTGGTAGTCTAGAGGTGAGAACAGACTGGTAGTCTAGAGGTGAGAACAGACTGGTAGTCTAGAGGTGAGAACAGACTGGTAGTCTAGAGGTGAGAACAGACTGGTAGTCTAGAGGTGAGAACGGACTGGTAGTCTACAGGTGAGAACGGACTGGTAGTCTAGAGGGGCGAACGGACTGGTGGTCTAGAGGGGAGAACGGACTGGTGGTCTAGAGGGGCGAACGGACTGGCGGTCTAGAGGGGCGAACGGACTGGCGGTCTAGAGGGGAGAACGGACTGGCGGTCTAGAGGGGAGAACGGACTGGCGGTCTAGAGGGGAGAACGGACTGGCGGTCTAGAGGGGAGAACGGACTGGCGGTCTAGAGGGGAGAGCGGACTGGCGGTCTAGAGGGGAGAGCGGACTGGCGGTCTAGAGGGGAGAGCGGACTGGCGGTCTAGAGGGGAGAGCGGACTGGCGGTCTAGAGGGGAGAGCGGACTGGCGGTCTAGAGGGGAGAGCGGACTGGTGGTCTAGAGGGGAGAGCGGACTGGTGGTCTAGAGGGGAGAGCGGACTGGTGGTCTAGAGGGGAGAGCGGACTGGTGGTCTAGAGGGGAGAGCGGACTGGTGGTCTAGAGGGGAGAGCGGACTGGTAGTCTAGAGGGGAGAGCGGACAGGTTCTAGAATAATGACAGCAAAGACTCCCTATTGTTTTATTGTGTCATAGTTTTAAAGGTGTGTGTGTGTGTGTGTGTGTGTGTGTGTGTGTGTGTGTGTGTGTGTGTGTGTGTGTGTGTGTGTGTAGCTGGTGAGTGTGGACCAGGGGAACGCCCAGTCGTTATCACCCAGTTTCAGCTCCCTGGAGGAGATTATGGACCGTGCCTACGAGAAGTACTCACTGGAGCTACGCAGTGTTCAGGTCCTTTACAGCAAGTCAGGTACGCGCACGCACGCACACACACATACACACACACACACACACACATATACATATATACACATACACACACACACATATACATATATACACACACATACACACATACACACACCAGGGTTTCCGTTAGACGGTAATAGCCGATACCAGAAATGAAAAGCCGATGAATAAAATTGTCTCCGAGAGAAGGGAAAATTAAATCCCAAATAATAATACAGTTGATTGATGGGAGGAACACGAGTGGAGAGAAGTGATTCTACAGCTGATCATACAGCGGTGCTGCTACAGCTGATCATACAGCGGTGCTGCTACAGCTGATCATACAGCGGTGCTGCTACAGCTGGTCATACAGCGGTGCTGTTACACCTGGTCATACAGCGGTGCTGTTACACCTGGTCATACAGCGGTGCTGTTACACCTGGTCATACAGCGGTGCTGCTACAGCTGATCATACAGCGGTGCTGCTACAGCTGATCATACAGCGGTGCTGCTACAGCTGATCATACAGCGGTGCTGTTACACCTGGTCATACAGCTGTGCTGCTACAGCTGATCATACAGCGGTGCTGTTACACCTGGTCATACAGCGGTGCTGTTACACCTGGTCATACAGCGGTGCTGTTACACCTGGTCATACAGCGGTGCTGTTACACCTGGTCATACAGCGGTGCTGATACAGCTGATCATACAGCGGTGCTGATACAGCTGATCATACAGCGGTGCTGATAGAGCTGATCATACAGCGGTGCTGATAGAGCTGATCATACAGCGGTGCTGCTACAGCTGATCATACAGCGGTGCTGATAGAGCTGATCATACAGCGGTGCTGATAGAGCTGATCATACAGCGGTGCTGATAGAGCTGATCATACAGCGGTGCTGCTACAGCTGATCATACAGCGGTGCTGCTACAGCTGATCATACAGAGGTGCTGTTACACCTGGTCATACAGCGGTGCTGTTACAGCTGATCATACAGCGGTGCTGCTACAGCTGATCATACAGCGGTGCTGATAGAGCTGATCATACAGCGGTGCTGCTACAGCTGATCATACAGCGGTGCTGCTGGAGCTGATCATACAGCGGTGCTGCTGGAGCTGATCATACAGCGGTGCTGATCATACAGCGGTGCTGATCATACACTGGTGCTGATCATACAGCGGTGCTGATACAGCTGATCATACAGCGGTGCTGATACAGCTGATCATACAGCGGTGCTGATAGAGCTGATCATACAGCGGTGCTGATAGAGCTGATCATACAGCGGTGCTGATAGAGCTGATCATACAGCGGTGCTGCTACAGCTGATCATACAGCGGTGCTGTTACACCTGGTCATACAGCTGTGCTGCTACAGCTGATCATACAGCGGTGCTGTTACACCTGGTCATACAGCGGTGCTGTTACACCTGGTCATACAGCGGTGCTGATACAGCTGATCATACAGCGGTGCTGATACAGCTGATCATACAGCGGTGCTGATACAGCTGATCATACAGCGGTGCTGCTACAGCTGATCATACAGCGGTGCTGCTACAGCTGATCATACAGCGGTGCTGATAGAGCTGATCATACAGCGGTGCTGATAGAGCTGATCATACAGCGGTGCTGATAGAGCTGATCATACAGCGGTGCTGCTACAGCTGATCATACAGCGGTGCTGTTACACCTGGTCATACAGCGGTGCTGTTACAGCTGATCATACAGCGGTGCTGCTACAGCTGATCATACAGCGGTGCTGATAGAGCTGATCATACAGCGGTGCTGCTACAGCTGATCATACAGCGGTGCTGCTGGAGCTGATCATACAGCGGTGCTGCTGGAGCTGATCATACAGCGGTGCTGATCATACAGCGGTGCTGATCATACACTGGTGCTGATCATACAGCGGTGCTGATCATACAGCGGTGCTGATCATACAGCGGTGCTGATCATACAGCGGTGCTGATCATACAGCGGTGCTGATACAGCTGATCATACAGCGGTGCTGATACAGCTGATCATACAGCGGTGCTGATACAGCTGATCATACAGCGGTGCTGTTACAGCTGATCATACAGAGGTGCTGTTACACCTGGTCATACAGCGGTGCTGTTACACCTGGTCATACAGCGGTGCTGCTCGAGCTGATCATACAGCGGTGCTGCTACACCTGGTCATACAGCGGTGCTGCTACAGCTGATCATACAGCGGTGCTGTTACACCTGGTCATACAGCGGTGCTGTTACACCTGGTCATACAGCGGTGCTGATACAGCTGATCATACAGCGGTGCTGATACAGCTGATCATACAGCGGTGCTGATACAGCTGATCATACAGCGGTGCTCTTACAGCTGATCATACAGCGGTGCTGTTACAGCTGATCATACAGCGGTGCTGATAGAGCTGATCATACAGCGGTGCTGTTACACCTGGTCATACAGCGGTGCTGTTACACCTGGTCATACAGCGGTGCTGTTACACCTGGTCATACAGCGGTGCTGTTACACCTGGTCATACAGCGGTGCTGTTACACCTGGTCATACAGCGGTGCTGTTACACCTGGTCATACAGCGGTGCTGTTACACCTGGTCATACAGCGGTGCTGTTACACCTGGTCATACAGCGGTTCTGTTACACCTGGTCATACAGCGGTGCTGCTAGAGCTGGTCATACAGCGGTGCTGCTGGAGCTGGTCATACAGCGGTGCTGCTGGAGCTGGTCATACAGCGGTGCTGCTGGAGCTGGTCATACAGCGGTGCTGCTGGTGCTGGTCATACAGCGGTGCTGCTGGAGCTGGTCATACAGCGGTGCTGCTGGAGCTGGTCATACAGCGGTGCTGCTGGAGCTGGTCATACAGCGTTGCTGCTGGAGCTGGTCATACAGCGTTGCTGCTGGAGCTGGTCATACAGCGGTGCTGCTGGTGCTGGTCATACAGCGGTGCTGCTGGTGCTGGTCATACAGCGGTGCTGCTGGAGCTGGTCATACAGCGGTGCTGCTGGTGCTGGTCATACAGCGGTGCTGCTGGTGCTGGTCATACAGCGGTGCTGCTGGTGCTGGTCATACAGCGGTGCTGCTGGTGCTGGTCATACAGCGGTGCTGCTGGTGCTGGTCATACAGCGGTGCTGCTGGTGCTGGTCATACAGCGGTGCTGCTGGAGCTGGTCATACAGCGGTGCTGCTGGAGCTGGTCATACAGCGGTGCTGCTGGAGCTGGTCATACAGCGGTGCTGGTCATACAGCGGTGCTGCTGGAGTGAAACAGGCTTTCATAAGCCAAATCACTGAGCCACAACTCTAAATGCAATTACGTGTTTAAAAATGGTGTTGATGTCTACGGTTTAGACAGAGCTACTATTTATATTACATTTATATTTCCTAACTGGTCATTTGAAGCGCGCTTCCCACTAGGCAGGCTTCCCACTAGGCAGGCTTCCCGCCAGGCAGGCTTCCCACTAGGCAGGCTTCCCACTAGGCAGGCTTCCCGCCAGGCAGGCTTCCCGCTAGGCAGGCTTCCCGCTAGGCAGGCTTCCCGCTAGGCAGGCTTCCCGCCAGGCAGGCTTCCCGCCAGGCAGGCTTCCCGCCAGGCAGGCTTCCCGCCAGGCAGGCTTCCCGCCAGGCAGGCTTCCCGCCAGGCAGGCTTCCCACTAGGCAGGCTTCCCCCAAGATCTTCTGTATTAGCAGCATGCTAGTTGTTGCATCTCCAGATCTTCTGTATTAGCAGCATGCTAGTTGTTGCATCTATAGATCTTCTATATTAGCAACATGCTAGTTGTTGCATCTATAGATCTTCTGTATTAGCAACATGCTAGTTGTTGCATCTATAGATCTTCTGTATTAGCAACATGCTAGTTGTTGCAACTATAGATCTTCTGTATTAACAACATGCTAGTTGTTGCATCTATAGATCTTCTGTATTAGCAACATGCTAGTTGTTGCATCTATAGATCTTCTGTATTAGCAACATGCTAGTTGTTGCGTCTATAGATCTTCTGTATTAGCAACATGCTAGTTGTTGCGTCTATAGATCTTCTGTATTAGCAACATGCTAGTTGTTGCATCTATAGATCTTCTGTATTAGCAACATGCTAGTTGTTGCATTTATAGATCTTCTGTATTAGCAACATGCTAGTTGTTGCGTCTATAGATCTTCTGTATTAGCAACATGCTAGTTGTTGCATCTTCCCCTTTACTGCATTTCAAACATTTTTTTTTATCTGTGTCTCATGAAACCACTCAGATGTGTTCCCGTTAATGTCATTATGGAACAAACACTCACTCAGTCTACTGCCTTGTGAGCAGCAATGCGCACTGAGCTCTGTCCCTCACTGTCTCTGTCCACTGAGCTCTGTCCCTCTCTGTCTCTGTCCACTGAGCTCTGTCCCTCTCTGTCTCTGTCCACTGAGCTCTGTCCCTCTCTGTCTCTGTCCACTGAGCTCTGTCCCCCACTGTTCCGGTCTCTGTCCCCCACTGAGCTCTGTCCCCCACTTTTCCGGTCTCTGTCCCCCACTGAGCTCTGTCCCTCACTGTTCCGGTCTCTGTCCCCCACTGAGCTCTGTCCCTCACTGTTCCGGTCTCTGTCCCCACTGAGCTCTGTCCCTCACTGTTCCGGTCTCTGTCCCCACTGAGCTCTGTCCCTCACTGTTCCGGTCTCTGTCCCTCACTGAGCTCTGTCCCCCACTGAGCTCTGTCCCCCACTGAGCTCTGTCCCTCACTGAGCTCTGTCCCCCACTGAGCTCTGTCCCCCACTGTTCCGGTCTGTCCCTACAGGTGAGGAGTGGAAGACGGCCCGTCAACGTGGTTCCTCTATACAGCACATCCTGCAGCCCATGGACTTCAGCCTCCAGCTGGCCAAATGCATGGTGGAGAAGGACACCAGGATGTCCAGGTAACACCAGACTGGGGGGGGGGGGCTGAACCAGGTAACACCAGACTGGTGGGGGGGGCTGAGCCAGGTAACACCAGACTGGGGGGGCTGAGCCAGGTAACACCAGACTGGGGGGGCTGAGCCAGGTAACACCAGACTGGTGGGGGGGGGGGGCTGAGCCAGGTAACACCAGACTGGTGGGGGGCTGAGCCAGGTAACACCAGACTGGTGGGGGGGCTGAGCCAGGTAACACCAGACTGGTGGGGGGGCTGAGCCAGGTAACACCAGACTGGTGGGGGGGGCTGAGCCAGGTAACACCAGACTGGTGGGGGGCTGAGCCAGGTAACACCAGACTGGGGGGCTGGTCCAGGTAACACCAGACTGGTGGGGGGCTGAGCCAGGTAACACCAGACTGGTGGGGGGGGGGCTGAGCCAGGTAACACCAGACTGGGGGGGCTGAGCCAGGTAACACCAGACTGGGGGGGGCTGGTCCAGGTAACACCAGACTGGTGGGGGGGCTGGTCCAGGTAACACCAGACTGGTGGGGGGGCTGAGCCAGGTAACACCAGACTGGTGGGGGGCTGAGCCAGGTAACACCAGACTGGGGGGCTGAGCTAGGTAACACCAGACTGGTGGGGGGCTGAGCCAGGTAACACCAGACTGGTGGGGGCTGAGCCAGGTAACACCAGACTGGTGGGGGGGGGGCTGAGCCAGGTAACACCAGACTGGTGGGGGGGGCTGAACCAGGTAACACCAGACTGGTGGGGGGGCTGAACCAGGTAACACCAGACTGGTGGGGGGGGCTGAGCCAGGTAACACCAGACTGGTGGGGGGGGCTGAGCCAGGTAACACCAGACTGGTGGGGGGGGGGGCTGAGCCAGGTAACACCAGACTGGGGGGCTGAGCCAGGTAACACCAGACTGGGGGGCTGAGCCAGGTAACACCAGACTGGGGGGCTGAGCCAGGTAACACCAGACTGGGGGGGCTGAGCCAGGTAACACCAGACTGGTGGGGGGGCTGAGCCAGGTAACACCAGACTGGTGGGGGCTGAGCCAGGTAACACCAGACTGGTGGGGGGCTGAGCCAGGTAACACCAGACTGGGGGGCTGAGCCAGGTAACACCAGACTGGTGGGGGGCTGAGCCAGGTAACACCAGACTGGTATCTACTGTGTTCCAGATTCAAGGTGTCTGGAGAACTGCCTCTCCTCCATGTGAAGATCTCAGACCAGAAGATCCAGGGAGTGTTGGACCTGGTCAACAGCATCCCCCTACCCCAGAGTGGTTCCACCCCTTCCACCCCCACCCAGAAGGTACAGTTGGTATGCCCCAGAGTGATTCCACCCCTTCCACCCCCACCCAGAAGGTACAGTTGGTATGCCCCAGAGTGATTCCACCCCTTCCACCCCCACCCAGAAGGTACAGTTGGTATGCCCCAGAGTGATTCCACCCCTTCCACCCCCACCCAGAAGGTACAGTTGGTATGCCCCAGAGTGATTCCACCCCCACCCAGAAGGTACGGTTGGTATGCCCCAGAGTGATTCCACCCCCACCCAGAAGGTACGGCTGGTATGCCCCAGAGTGATTCCACCCCCACCCAGAAGGTACAGTTGGTATGTCCCAGAGTGATTCCACCCCTTCCACCCCCACCCAGAAGGTACAGTTGGTATGCCCCAGAGTGATTCCACCCCTTCCACCCCCACCCAGAAGGTACAGTTGGTATGCCCCAGAGTGATTCCACCCCCACCCAGAAGGTACAGTTGGTATTTCCCAGAGTGATTCCACCCCCACCCAGAAGGTACAGTTGGTATGCCCCAGAGTGATTCCACCCCCACCCAGAAGGTACAGTTGGTATGCCCCAGAGTGATTCCACCCCCACCCAGAAGGTACAGTTGGTATGCCCCTGAGTGATTCCACCCCCACCCATAAGGTACAGTTGGTATGCCCCTGAGTGATTCCACCCCTTCCACCCCCACCCATAAGGTACAGTTGGTATGCCCCAGAGTGATTCAAACCCTTACCCCCCCACCCATAAGGTACAGTTGGTATGCCCCAGAGTGATTCGAACCCTTACCCCCCCACCCAGAAGGTACAGTTGGTATGCCCCAGAGGGATTCCACCCCCACCCAGAAGGTACAGTTGGTATGCCCCAGTTCACCAGTAGACTTGCCAACACACACCCATTATATTGGTACAGTTGGTATGCCCCAGTTCACCAGTAGAGTAACCTACACATCCATTATATTGGTACAGTAGAGTAACCTACACACACCCATTATATTCGTACAGTTGGTATGCCCCAGTTCACCAGTAGAGTAACCTCTACACACACCCATTATATTGGTACAGTAGAGTAGTCTACACACACCCATTATATTGGTACAGTTGGTATGCCCCAGTTCACCAGTAGAGTAACCTCTACACACACCCATTATATTGGTACAGTAGAGTAGTCTACACACACCCATTATATTGGTACAGTTGGTATGCCCCAGTTCACCAGTAGAGTAACCTACACACCCATTATATTGGTACAGTTGGTTTGCCCCAGTTCACCAGTAGAGTAACCTACACACACGTCCATTATATTGGTACAGTTGGTTTGCCCCAGTTCACCAGTAGAGTAACCTTCACACCCATTATATTGGTACAGTTGGTTTGCCCCAGTTCACCAGTAGAGTAACCTACACACACGTCCATTATATTGGTACAGTTGGTTTGCCCCAGTTCACCAGTAGAGTAACCTACACACACGTCCATTATATTGGTACAGTTGGTTTGCCCCAGTTCACCAGTAGAGTAACCTACACACACACCCATTATATTGGTACAGTTGGTTTGCCCCAATTCACCAGTAGAGTAACCTTCACACACGTCCATTATATTGGTACAGTTGGTTTGCCCCAGTTCACCAGTGGAGTATCCTACACACCCATTATATTGGTACAGTTCGTCATGTCTAATAGTAATAGGATTGGCAATCAACTGTTTTCTCCCCCCTCCCATCTTGTTTCCACTAGATGCTGTGTTTGTCTGAGGCCAGGCCCAACGTCCTGGGTTTACAGTCCACCGTCCTGCTGGATGCATTAGAGACAGGTGTGGGGGGGGGGGGGGTTGGTTCTTCACTAAACTGTTTCGGCAGGATCTGATCCAGGGTCTGCTATTATCTGACCCCTCTTAATGGTTATAATTGGGCGTCAGGTATCTGATCCTAGATGGGATGCTCCTCCTTTCCCCTGGTCTTTGTCTAAAATGGATGCCACGACTCAGAGTTGTCTGTAGGGGACGGTGAGTCGATGTCGAGTGCAAGCCAGAATACAACAGCTCCCCCCTCTGGTAACAGAAGACTGTATTTTAGAGTCAGCGGCTCAACCTCCTTCATCTGATTTGGATCAGACAAAGAAGGGCATTTCCATGGCAACTACTACTGAAGAACAAAGACCAGGAGATAGAAGGAAGAGCAAAGACCAGGAGATAGAAGGACCATCTGTTAATGAAGAACAAAGACCAGGAGATAGATGGACCATCTGTTATTGAAGAACAAAGACCAGGAGATAGAAGGACCATCTGTTAATGAAGAACAAAGACCAGGAGATAGAAGGACCATCTGTTACTGAAGAACAAAGACCAGGAGATAGAAGGAAGAACAAAGACCAGGAGATAGAAGGAAGAACAAAGACCAGGAGATAGAAGGAAGAACAAAGACCAGGAGATAGAAGGAAGAACAAAGACCAGGAGATAGAAGGACCATCTGTTATTGTATGGGATGAATCATGAATGAGTGGAAACGTTTCTTTCACTATGGGATATGTTCTGTTTATTTCCAGACGTCTATAGGTGATGTACACTGAGTGGACAAAGCATTAGGAACACCTGCTCTTTTCATGACAAACTGTCCAGTCCAGATTAAAGCTATGATCCCTTATTGATGTCACCTGTTAAATCCACTTCTATCAGTGTATATGAAGGGGAGGAGTCAGGTTAAAGAAGGATTTTTAAACCTTGAGACAATGGAGACATGGATTGTGTATGTGTGCCATTCAGAGGGTGAACGGGAAAGACTAAATATTGAAGTGCCTTTTGAACAGTATGGTAGTGTGTCAAGAACTGCAACGCTGCTGGGTTTTTCACACTGAACAGTTTCTCGTGTGTATCAAGAATGGTCCACAACCCAAAGGACATCCAGCCAACTTGACACAACTGTGGGGAAGCATTGGAGTCAACATGGACCAGCATCCCTGTGGAAGGCTTTCAACACCTTGTAGAGTCCCTGTGGAAGGCTTTCAACACCTTGTAGAGACCCTGTGGAAGGCTTTCAACACCTTGTAGAGTCCCTGTGGAACGCTTTCAACACCTTGTAGAGACCCTGTGGAAGGCTTTCAACACCTTGTAGAGTCCCTGTGGAAGGCTTTCAACACCTTGTAGAGTCCCTGTGGAAGGCTTTCAACACCTTGTAGAGTCCCTGTGGAAGGCTTTCGACACCTTGTAGAGTCCCTGTGGAAGGCTTTCGACACCTTGTAGAGTCCCTGTGGAAGGCTTTCAACACCTTGTAGAGTCCCTGTGGAAGGCTTTCAACACCTTGTAGAGTCCCTGTGGAAGGCTTTCAACACCTTGTAGAGTCCCTGTGGAAGGCCCTGTGGAAGGCTTTCGACACCTTGTAGAGTCCCTGTGGAAGGCTTTCAACACCTTGTAGAGTCCCTGTGGAAGGCTTTCAACACCTTGTAGAGTCGCTGTGGAAGGCTTTCAACACCTTGTAGAGACCCTGTGGAAGGCTTTCAACACCTTGTAGAGTCCCTGTGGAAGGCTTTCAACACCTTGTAGAGTCCCTGTGGAAGGCTTTCAACACCTTGTAGAGTCCCTGTGGAAGGCTTTCAACACCTTCTAGAGTCCCTGTGGAAGGCTTTCAACACCTTGTAGAGTCCCTGTGGAAGGCTTTCAACACCTTGTAGAGACCCTGTGGAAGGCTTTCAACACCTTGTAGAGTCCCTGTAGAAGGCTTTCAACACCTTGTAGAGTCCCTGTGGAAGGCTTTCAACACCTTGTAGAGTCCCTGTGGAAGGCTTTCAACACCTTGTGGAGACCCTGTGGAAGGCTTTCAACACCTTGTAGAGTCCCTGTGGAAGGCTTTCAACACCTTGTAGAGTCCCTGTGGAAGGCTTTCAACACCTTGTAGAGTCCCTGTGGAAGGCTTTCGACACCTTGTAGAGTCCCTGCCCCCCGACGAATTGTCTGTTCTGAGGGAGAAAGGGGGAGCAAATCAATATTAGGAAGGTGTTCCTAATGTTTTGTCCACTCAGTGTATTTGTGATCTTTTTACACTATGTAGTCTGTATGCAGTCTGTATGCAGTCTGTATGCAGTCTGTATGCAGTCTGTATGTAGTCTGTATATAATCTGTATGTAGTCTCTATATAGTCTGTATGTAGTCTGTATGTAGTCTGTATGTAGTTTCTATATAGTCTGTATGTCGTCTGTATGTCATCTGTATGTAGTCTGTATGTAGTCTGTATGTAGTCTGTATGTAGTCTCTATATAATCTCTATGTAGTCTGTATGTCGTCTGTATGTCGTCTGTATGTAGTCTCTATATAATCTGTATGTAGTCTGTATGTCGTCTGTATGTCGTCTCTATATAATCTGTATGTCGTCTGTATGTCGTCTGTATGTCGTCTCTATATAATCTGTATGTCGTCTGTATGTCGTCTGTATGTCGTCTGTATGTCGTCTCTATATAATCTGTATGTAGTCACCACCTTCCGGAGACACCTGAAACCCCACCTCTTCAAGGAATACCTAGGATAGGATAAGTAATCCCTCTCACCCCCCCCCCTCCCCCTTAATGATTTAGATGCACTATTGTAAAGTGGCTGTTCCACTGGATGTCAGAAGGTGAATTCACCAATTTGTAAGTCGCTCTGGATAAGAGCGTCTGCTAAATGACTTAAATGTAAATGTCTGTATGTCGTCTGTATGTAGTCTCTATATAATCTGTATGTCGTCTGTATGTCGTCTGTATGTCGTCTGTATGTCGTCTATATGTAGTCTCTATATAGTCTGTATGTCGTCTGTATGTCGTCTGTATGTCGTCTGTATGTCGTCTGTATGTCGTCTGTATGTCGTCTGTATGTCGTCTGTATGTAGTCTGTATGTAGTCTGTATGTAGTCTGTATGTAGTCTGTATGTAGTCTGTATGTAGTCTGTATGTAGTCTGTATGTAGTCTGTATGTAGTCTCTATATAATCTGTATGCAGTCTGTATGTCGTCTGTATGTCGTCTGTATGTCGTCTGTATGTCGTCTGTATGTCGTCTGTATGTCGTCTGTATGTCGTCTGTATGTAGTCTGTATGTAGTCTGTATATAATCTGTATGCAGTCTGTATGTAGTCTCTATAATCTGTATGCAGTCTGTATGTAGTCTGTATGTGGTCTGTATGTGGTCTGTATGTAGTCTGTATGTAGTCTGTATGTAGTCTGTATGTAGTCTGTATTACTCTGTATTACTCTATATTTACCTTCCTCCTCAGATTCAGACGGAGAGTCATATTATATGTCCGTGGATGAGGAGCGCCAACCCTCCGGCATCGAGGAGCTGACTGACGTACACTTCAAGTTTGAAGTCAAAGCGGTACGGAGCGTTTTTTTCTCTTTTTTTTTTTCTTCTCTACAATGTTCAAATAACCCAATAATCAAAGCAATACATTTTTCTATTGATGACCCCAGTGGGAGTCGAACGCACAACTCTGGTGTTGCTAAAGCGCTATGCTCTACCAACCGAGCTACACAGGACCACTGTCTAAAGCGCTATGCTACACAGGACCACTGTCTACAGCGCTATGCTATACAGGACCACTGTCTAAAGCGCTATGCTACACAGGACCACTGTCTAAAGCGCTATGCTACACAGGACCACTGTCTAAAGCGCTATGCTACACAGGACCACTGTCTAAAGCGCTATGCTACACAGCACCGCTGTCTAAAGCGCTATGCTACACAGGACCACTGTCTAAAGCGCTATGCTACACAGGACCACTGTCTAAAGCGCTATGCTACACAGGACCACTGTCTAAAGCGCTATGCTACACAGGACCGCTGTCTACAGCGCTATGCTACACAGGACCACTGTCTAAAGCGCTATGCTCTACCAACCGAGCTACACAGGACCACTGTCTAAAGCGCTATGCTATACAGGACCACTGTCTAAAGCGCTATGCTATACAGGACCACTCTCTAAAGCGCTATGCTACACAGGACCACTGTCTAAAGCGCTATGCTACACAGGACCACTGTCTAAAGCGCTATGCTATACAGGACCACTGTCTAAAGCGCTATGCTACACAGGACCACTGTCTAAAGCGCTATGCTACACAGGACCACTGTCTAAAGCGCTATGCTACACAGGACCACTGTCTAAAGCGCTATGCTACACAGGACCACTGTCTAAAGCGCTATGCTACACAGGACCACTGTCTAAAGCGCTATGCTACACAGGACCACTGTCTACAGCGCTACCATTTTATTGAGGTGTGTTTTTGGTGACGTTCTCCAGGTGCTGTTGGAGTTGACGCGTCAGGCTGACCAGGAGAACACGCTGTTAGCCCTCAGTGTGTCTCAGCTGGGAGCAGAAGGCAAGATGAGAACCTATGACCTCACCATCACCTCCTACCTCCGTAAAGTAGGCCTGGACTACTGTGAGATACGAGGTACCAGTAATCCTAACTAACTAACCCTAACCCCTGACCTATGACCTCACCATCACCTCCCACCTCCGTAAAGTAGGCCTGGACGACTGTGAGATACGAGGTACCAGTAACCCTAATTAACCCTAACCCCTGACCTATGACCTCACCCTCACCTCTGTAAAGTAGGCCTGGTCTGCTGTGAGATCAGAGGTACTAGTAACCCTAACCCCTAAACTATGACCTCACCCTCACCTTTGTAAAGTAGGCCTGGACTACTGTGAGATCAGAGGTACTAGTAACCCTAGCCCCTAACCTATGACCTCACCTCTGTAAAGTAGGCCTGGACTACTGTGAGATCCGAGGTACAGTAGGACCACGGTAGAGACTGTATCTGGGATTAAGTCCTCCACAGAAATGGTAGTAGCAGCCCATGTAGGATGTAGACTGGGCCGTGGGATGTCTGTAAACAGGAAATCGCTATTATTTATATAAATGTCAACGTCCAACTGATTCTATCCCTCTATAACAGGGATGGGCATCTCCAGACATGATTAGTAATGAATGATGTTCATTTCCAGACTCCAATAACCAGCCTCTGCAGCTGATCAGCTCCTCAGACAAGCACGGCTCAGACCTGCTCAAAGTGGAGTACACCAAAGTAAGTGGAGTTTTACTCAATGGGTCCTTCTGTCCATTCACTCCTTCTGTTGGTCTCAAATCCATATCTCTCTCTCTCTTTCACTCTCTCTCTCTTTCACTCTCTCTCTCACTCTTTCACTCTCTCTCACACTCTTTCACTCTCTCTCACACTCTTTCATTCTCTCTCTCACACTCTTTCATTCTCTCTCTCTCTCTCTTTCACTCTCTCTCTCTCTCTCTTTCACTCTCTCTCTCTCTCTCTCACTCTCTCTCTTTCTCTCTCTCTCTCTCTCTTTCTCTCTCTCTTTCTCTCTTTCTCTTTCTCTTTCTCTCTCTTTCACTTTCACTCTCTCTCTTTCACTCTCTCTCTCGCTCTCTCTTTCACTTTCTCTCTCTCTCTCTCTCTCTCTCTCTCTCTCTCACTCACTCACACTCACTCACTCACTCACTCACTCACTCACTCACTCACTCACTCACTCACTCACTCACTCTATTGCATTTTGCCCAAGTTCACAAGCACGATATCTTATTTTAGAAAGAAAAATCCCAATATTTGTATCGTTGGGTCTCTCTTTCTATGGAAATCGTATATGAGCTAAGCGGTTGTTTTCCAGAGCAGGAAGTGTTT
>NW_027007987.1:0-40000 GCF_036934945.1 Oncorhynchus masou masou | reverse complement strand
ATACCATACAATAATATACTGTTCTATACCATACTAGAATATACCATACTATAATATACTGTTCTATACCATACTATAATATACCATACTATAATATACTGTTCTATACCATACTATAATATACCATACTATAATATACCATACTATAATATACTGTTCTATACCATACTATAATATACTGTTCTATACCATACTATAATATACTGTTCTATACTATACTATAATATACTGTTCTATACCATACTATAATATACTGTTCTATACCATACTGTAATATACCATACTATAATATACTGTTCTATACTATACTATAATATACTGTTCTATACTATACTATAATATACTGTTCTATACCATACTATAATATACTGTTCTATACCATACTGTAATATACCATACTATAATATACCATACTATAATAAACTGTTCTATACCATACTATAATATACTGTTCTATACCATACTATAATATACTGTTATATACTATACTATAATATACTGTTCTATACCATACTGTAATATACCATACTATAATATACTGTTCTATACCATACTATAATATACCATACTATACTATACTGTTCTATACCATACTATACTATACTGTTCTATACCGTACTATAATATACCATACTATAATATACTGTTCTATACCATACTATAATATACTGTTCTATACCATACTATAATATACTGTTCTATACCATACTATAATATACTGTTCTATACCATACTATAATATACTGTTCTATACCATACTATATAATATACTGTTCTATACCATACTATAATACACCATACTATAATATACTGTTTTATACCATACTATAATATACCATACTATAATATACTGTTTTATACCAAACTATAATATACTGTTTTATACCAAACTATAATATACTGTTCTATACCATACTATAATATACTGTTCTATACCATACTATAATATACCATACTATAATATACTGTTCTATACCATACTATAATATACTGTTCTATACCATACTATAATATACCATACTATAATATACTGTTCTATACCATACTGTAATATACCATACTATATTATACTGTTCTATACCATACTGTAATATACTGTTCTATACCATACTGTAATATACTGTTCTATACCATACTGTTCTATACCATACTGTAATATACTGTTCTATACCATACTGTAATATACTGTTCTATACCATACTGTAATATACTGTTCTATACCATACTGTAATATACTGTTCTATACCATACTGTTCTATACCATACTGTAATATACTGTTCTATACCATACTGTAATATACTGTTCTATACCATACTGTAATATACTGTTCTATACCATACTGTAATATTCTGTTCTATACCATACTGTAATATACTGTTCTATACCATACTGTTCTATACCATACTGTAATATACTGTTCTATACCATACTGTAATATACTGTTCTATACCATACTGTAATATACTGTTCTATACCATACTGTAATATACTGTTCTATACCATACTGTAATATACTGTTCTATACCATACTGTAATATACTGTTCTATACCATACTGTAATATACTGTTCTATACCATACTGTAATATACTGTTCTATACCATACTGTAATATACTGTTCTATACCATACTGTAATATACTGTTCTATACCATACTGTAATATACTGTTCTATACCATACTGTAATATACTGTTCTATACCATACTGTAATATACCATACTGTAATATACCATACTATATTATACTGTAATATACTGTTCTATACCATACTATAATATACTGTTCTATACCATACTATAATATACCGTTCTATACCATACTGTAATATACCATACTATAATATACTGTTCTATACCATACTATAATATACTGTTCTGTACCTTTCTGTACTATATTTAGTGTATGTAATATACCAAACTATAGTATACTGTACTATATGTAGTGTATGTTGGGCACCACATGGCCATTAAAGACCAGTATTAAACTGTTCAAATGTCGTTTCATTGTTCTCCTCCTTCAGTGTCGAAAGGAGCAAAAAACAGCAATGTGATCAACTTCAAACTGTCTGCTAATCTGGGTTCATTCCGTGTGGAGGTGTGTGATGACCGGCGGAACATCGCTGACATCACAATACAAGGTAAGATGTGACCAATCATCTGAAAGGAAATATTTGTTATTTTTTTGTGGGGGGGGGGGTTATGCTGCTTATAAACTTACTGATCCAGTTTGGGAAAATATCCTTCCAACGTTTATTGCAGTTATCTCTGCATGTGATGTACATACAGTGTGCTAACTGTGTGCTAACTGTGTGCTAACTGTGTACTTGACTGATCTGTCGTCAGGTATTGATGGGTCGGTGCTGGTCCAAGCCAAAGAGACAATGGTGTTCGCCAGGCTCAGGGACATAGTGGTGCTGGATGTCGACCCCAAAACCATCCACAAAAAGGTGATTTTTTTTAATTTGATTTAAAATGGATTATTCCATTGGTCCTGTCTCAGTTAACTACTTTTTTGTTTTGTTTAGGTACTATTGGTACTATTGGTGTACTATAAGTACACCATTGGCCAACCGTGTTCTGTTATTACACACATCGTTAGTGAGCTGAAGGGGTAGTTTGTAGTAATGTAGTCTGTTTTAATTTACAAGGGAGACTGTATATCATCGTCATACTGTACTGTCCTGGTGTGATCCTGTAGGCCGTCTCCATCGTGGGCGAGGAGGTGTTCAGCTTTCAGATGTCCCTGTATCCCAACGCTACGGAGGGAGAGGGTTACTCAGACACCTCCAAGGTGGACGGGAAGGTTACCATGAGGCTGGGCTGCATCCAGATCGTCTATCTGCACAAGTTCCTCATGTCTCTACTGGTGAGGAGAACCTCAGGGATGGGTATCGAGAGCTGACAACAGGGTAGCGCTCAATTCCGTTATCAATTCCAGATCAATTCAGGAAGTACACAGAAATTCCAATGACCTTCGATGCTTTTCAATCGGGATAAAATAAAAAATGGAATTCAAGTGTTGTTTACTTTCTGAATTGAAATGGAATTGGTCCCAGCTGGAGGACATGTTGAGATATCAACTTCCCCACCGAGTGGAACATGGTTTAATAGTACCTGTGTCATTCATTTAGGAAATAGCAGATACCGTGTATAAGGGTTATGTCTATGTGTCTTGCTATGTGCCTGTTTCCTACACGCGGATGAAGCCTATTCCTCCTCTAAAACGTACTTTTAATGGAGGTTCTCTAAATGGTCACGGTCTTAAATAGGTTTCATCTTGGTCCAGGAAACCAGCTCTTTATGTTGCAAGGGGACGTTATTAGGATGTTTTGGTCAATTGGAGTCCTTTCATGTTACCAGGGAGACTTAAAACATTATTTTAATTTCTGAGAGGCTGTTTCCTTTTTTTTACTGTTTAAATTTATCCTGTTTTTGTATTTGTTTATCTTTTGTATCTGAACTCTTTCTTTTTCAATTTCTCCAGGCCTCTTATAGCTATCAGTGTCCTCAGTATCTGTAAATCTGTGGTGTTCTCTCCAGACCTCTTATAGCTATCAGTGTCCTCCAGTATCTGTACATCTGTGGTGTTCTCTCCAGGCCTCTTATAGCTATCAGTGTCCTCAGTATTTGTAAATCTGTGGTGTTCTCTCCAGGCCTCTTATAGCTATCAGTGTCCTCAGTATCTGTAAATCTGTGGTGTTCTCTCCAGGCCTCTTATAGCTATCAGTGTCCTCAGTATCTGTAAATCTGTGGTGTTCTCTCCAGGCCTCTTATAGCTATCAGTGTCCTCCAGTATCTGTAAATCTGTGGTGTTCTCTCCAGGCCTCTTATAGCTATCAGTGTCCTCCAGTATCTGTAAATCTGTGGTGTTCTCTCCAGGCCTCTTATAGCTATCAGTGTCCTCCAGTATCTGTAAATCTGTGGTGTTCTCTCCAGGCCTCTTATAGCTATCAGTGTCCTCCAGTATCTGTAAATCTGTGGTGTTCTCTCCAGGCCTCTTATAGCTATCAGTGTCCTCCAGTATCTGTAAATCTGTGGTGTTCTCTCCAGGCCTCTTATAGCTATCAGTGTCCTCAGTATCTGTAAATCTGTGGTGTTCTCTCCAGGCCTCTTATAGCTATCAGTGTCCTCAGTATCTGTAAATCTGTGGTGTTCTCTCCAGGCCTCTTATAGCTATCAGTGTCCTCAGTATCTGTAAATCTGTGGTGTTCTCTCCAGGCCTCTTATAGCTATCAGTGTCCTCCAGTATCTGTAAATCTGTGGTGTTCTCTCCAGGCCTCTTATAGCTATCAGTGTCCTCCAGTATCTGTAAATCTGTGGTGTTCTCTCCAGGCCTCTTATAGCTATCAGTGTCCTCAGTATCTGTAAATCTGTGGTGTTCTCTCCAGGCCTCTTATAGCTATCAGTGTCCTCCAGTATCTGTAAATCTGTGGTGTTCTCTCCAGGCCTCTTATAGCTATCAGTGTCCTCAGTATCTGTAAATCTGTGGTGTTCTCTCCAGGCCTCTTATAGCTATCAGTGTCCTCAGTATCTGTAAATCTGTGGTGTTCTCTCCAGGCCTCTTATAGCTATCAGTATCACTCTCCTTATGAGGTACAGTTTATGGCATGTTGTATAGCACTAAACTACAGATTATGGCACGCAGCACTAAACTACAGATTATGGCACGCAGCGCAGCACTAAACTACAGATTATGGCACGCAGCGCAGCACTAAACTACAGATTATGGCATGCAGCACTAAACTACAGATTATGGCACGCAGCACTAAACTACAGATTATGGCATGCAGCACTAAACTACAGATTATGGCACGCAGCGCAGCACTAAACTACAGATTATGGCATGCAGCACTAAACTACAGATTATGGCACGCAGCACTAAACTACAGATTATGGCATGCAGCACTAAACTACAGATTATGGCACGCAGCGCAGCACTAAACTACAGATTATGGCATGCAGCACTAAACTACAGATTATGGCATGCAGCACTAAACTACAGATTATGGCACGCAGCGCAGCACTAAACTACAGATTATGGCACGCAGCACTAAACTACAGATTATGGCACGCAGCACTAAACTACAGATTATGGCACGCAGCACTAAACTACAGATTATGGCACGCAGCACTAAACTACAGATTATGGCACGCAGCACTAAACTACAGATTATGGCACGCAGCACTAAACTACAGATTATGGCACGCAGCGCAGCACTAAACTACATATTATGGCACGCAGTGCAGCACTAAACTACATATTATGGCACGCAGCACTAAACTACAGATTATGGCACGCAGCGCAGCACTAAACTACAGATTATGGCATGCAGCACTAAACTACAGATTATGGCACGCAGCGCAGCACTAAACTACAGATTATGGCATGCAGCACTAAACTACAGATTATGGCATGCAGCACTAAACTACAGATTATGGCATGCAGCACTAAACTACAGATTATGGCACGCAGCGCAGCACTAAACTACAGATTATGGCACGCAGCACTAAACTACAGCATTCACCCTGCAGCTTCATCACACCCAGACACCACAGCACTGTTAACCACTACCTTACGCCCAGGGCCCTAGCTTAAGGACAGGGTTAGGGCCCTATTTTAAGGACAGGGATACTTCCAATGAATTGAAATGGAACATATCTGTGTCCAGGCTAGACGGCACCAACAGATCTGGGTCCGGGCTAGACGGCGCCAACAGATCTGGGGTCCGGGCTAGACGGCGCCAACAGATCTGGGTCCGGGCTAGACGGCACCAACAGATCTGGGTTCGGACTAGACGGCACCAACATATCTGGGTCCAGGCTAGACGGCACCAACAGATCTGGGTCCAGGCTAGACGGCGCCAACAGATCTGGGTCCGGGCTAGACGGCGCCAACAGATCTGGGTCCGGGCTAGACGGCGCCAACAGATCTGGGTTCAGACTAACTCAACCCCCTCCAACTCCTCCTTGTGCGTTTTTAAGTTGATGGTTGTGTGGGCGAAACCATAAAAATGAAAAGCATCCCTAGTTGCCACGCAGATACCTAGTTGCCATGCAGATACCAACATGAAAGCAGCAGAGAGGAAGTGGTAATTCAGGCCGGTAGTATTTCAAGAGGTAGTCGGCGTTTCGGGTCCAAGCTTCACTGTTTTATGGCTGTGTTTTCATAGCGCTCATCTCAAAGATATGCCCCATTTAACAACGCTGACAGGTTATAGTCTGACAAATGGCCCTTTCATACAAACCAGGAAGTTCTTCAGCATGATACAGCAGACCCCTCTCTCGATGAGATATATTTATATAGAGAAGAGACAGAGTGGTTACTATAGCAGACCCCTCTCTCGATGAGATATATTTATATAGAGAAGAGACAGAGTGGTTACTATAGCAGACCCCTCTCTCGATGAGATATATTTATATAGAGTAGAGACAGTAGTTACTATAGCTTGATGTGTGATATATTTATATAGAGTAGAGACAGTAGTTACTATAGCTTGATGTGTGATATATTTATATAGAGTAGAGACAGAGTAGTTACTCTATAGCTTGATGTGTGATATATTTATATAGAGTAGAGACAGTAGTTACTATAGCTTGATGTGTGATATATTTATATAGAGTAGAGACAGTAGTTACTATAGCTTGATGTGTGATATATTTATATAGAGTAGAGACAGTGGTTACTATAGCTTGATGTGTGATATATTTATATAGAGTAGAGACAGTAGTTACTATAGCTTGATGTGTGATATATTTATATAGAGTAGAGACAGAGTAGTTACTATAGCTTGATGTGTGATATATTTATATAGAGAAGAGACAGTAGTTACTATAGCTTGATGTGTGATATATTTATATAGAGTAGAGACAGTAGTTACTATAGCTTGATGTGTGATATATTTATATAGAGTAGAGACAGTAGTTACTATAGCTTGATGAGTGATATATTTATATAGAGTAGAGACAGTAGTTACTATAGCTTGATGTGTGATATATTTATATAGAGTAGAGACAGAGTAGTTACTATAGCTTGATGTGTGATATATTTATATAGAGAAGAGACAGTAGTTACTATAGCTTGATGTGTGATATATTTATATAGAGTAGAGACAGTAGTTACTATAGCTTGATGTGTGATATATTTATATAGAGTAGAGACAGTAGTTACTATAGCTTGATGAGTGATATATTTATATAGAGTAGAGACAGAGTAGTTACTATAGCTTGATGTGTGATATATTTATATAGAGAAGAGACAGTGGTTACTATAGCTTGATGTGTGATATATTTATATAGAGTAGAGACAGTAGTTACTATAGCTTGATGTGTGATATATTTATATAGAGTAGAGACAGTAGTTACTATAGCTTGATGAGTGATATATTTATATAGAGTAGAGACAGAGTAGTTACTATAGCTTGATGTGTGATATATTTATATAGAGAAGAGACAGTGGTTACTATAGCTTGATGTGTGATATATTTATATAGAGTAGAGACAGTAGTTACTATAGCTTGATGTGTGATATATTTATATAGAGTAGAGACAGAGTAGTTACTATAGCTTGATGTGTGATATATTTATATAGAGTAGAGACAGTAGTTACTATAGCTTGATGTGTGATATATTTATATAGAGTAGAGACAGTAGTTACTATAGCTTGATGTGTGATATATTTATATAGAGTAGAGACAGAGTGGTTACTATAGCTTGATGTGTGATATATTTATATAGAGAAGAGACAGTGGTTACTGTAGCTTGATGTGTGATATATTTATATAGAGAAGAGACAGTAGTTACTATAGCTTGATATGTGATATATTTATATAGAGTAGAGACAGAGTGGTTACTATAGCTTGATGTGTGATATATTTATATAGAGTAGAGACAGAGTGGTTACTATAGCTTGATGTGTGATATATTTATATAGAGTAGAGACAGTAGTTACTATAGCTTGATGTGTGATATATTTATATAGAGTAGAGACAGTAGTTACTATAGCTTGATGTGTGATATATTTATATAGAGTAGAGACAGTAGTTACTATAGCTTGATGTGTGATATATTTATATAGAGTAGAGACAGTGGTTACTATAGCTTGATGTGTGATATATTTATATAGAGTAGAGACAGTGGTTACTATAGCTTGATGTGTGATATATTTATATAGAGTAGAGACAGTAGTTACTATAGCTTGATGTGTGATATATTTATATAGAGAAGAGACAGTGGTTACTATAGCTTGATGTGTGATATATATATATATATTTATATAGAGTAGAGACAGAGTGGTTACTATAGCTTGATGTGTGATATATTTATATAGAGTAGAGACAGTAGTTACTATAGCTTGATGTGTGATATATTTATATAGAGTAGAGACAGTAGTTACTATAGCTTGATGTGTGATATATTTATATAGAGTAGAGACAGTGGTTACTATAGCTTGATGTGTGATATATTTATATAGAGTAGAGACAGAGTGGGTACTATAGCTTGATGTGTGATTTGTTGGGATGTATGACATCTTGACTAAACATATTTCTCTGTGGACATGCTGTATGTAAAGAGCTGTTGTTGATGACGCGGTGTGGTAAACTATTTGATTGGTCAGTTGTCCAGTTGACCATGATGCTCCGGTCTTGATGGCATGTTAACAGCTTTGTAATGGCACTTGCTCCTGCTTCTAAATCTCGTTGGCACTTTGGCCGTCTCTCTGAACTTTGTGGTCTGTCGTCGCACAGGGGGGAATGTTTTTCATGCACAACGTGACTACCGATCTCAATCCTCATTTCAAATGCTACGCAAATCTCACTCAACTGCCATTTTTCATAAAACCTCTTATGACGGCCTATGTAACCTAAATCCTCCTGCTTCCTTCCGTCCGTTGTTCCCTTCCCTCTGTCTTTGTGAGTTCACTTCCAGTAAACGGTGTTTCAGGTTACACATTTGCATCACCTAGTTTCACATTTTGTTATGTATAACATATATAACGTCCCCTGTCATTGTTCTCTTACCATGGTTGACCAGTAGACCACTATACAGAACCTTAGCGTGTCTGTCCTGCTGTGTTAGTGTCTTCATGGTCTCTGTCCTTCGCCCCCCCCAGACTTACCATGGCTGACCAGTAGACCACTAAACAGAACCTCAGCGTGTCTGTCCTGCTGTGTTAGTGTCTTCATGGTCTCTGTCCTTCGCCCCCCCCCAGACTTACCATGGCTGACCAGTAGACCACTATACAGAACCTTAGCGTGTCTGTCCTGCTGTGTTAGTGTCTTCATGGTCTCTGTCCTTCGCCCCCCAGACTTACCATGGCTGACCAGTAGACCACTATACAGAACCTCAGCGTGTCTGTCCTGCTGTGTTAGTGTTTTCATGGTCTCTGTCCTTCGCCCCCCCAGACTTACCATGGCTGACCAGTAGACCACTATACAGAACCTCAGCGTGTCTGTCCTGCTGTGTTAGTGTTTTCATGGTCTCTGTCCTTCGCCCCCCCAGACTTACCATGGCTGACCAGTAGACCACTATACAGAACCTCAGCGTGTCTGTCCTGCTGTGTTAGTGTCTTCATGGTCTCTGTCCTTCGCCCCCAGACTTACCATGGCTGACCAGTAGACCACTATACAGAACCTCAGCGTGTCTGTCCTGCTGTGTTAGTGTCTTCATGGTCTCTGTCCTTTGCCCCCCCCAGACTTACCATGGCTGACCAGTAGACCACTATACAGAACCTCAGCGTGTCTGTCCTGCTGTGTTAGTGTCTTCATGGTCTCTGTCCTTTGCCCCCCCCCAGACTTACCATGGCTGACCAGTAGACCACTATACAGAACCTCAGCGTGTCTGTCCTGCTGTGTTAGTGTCTTCATGGTCTCTGTCCTTCGCCCCCAGACTTACCATGGCTGACCAGTAGACCACTATACAGAACCTCAGCGTGTCTGTCCTGCTGTGTTAGTGTCTTCATGGTCTCTGTCCTTCGCCCCCCAGACTTACCATGGCTGACCAGTAGACCACTATACAGAACCTCAGCGTGTCTGTCCTGCTGTGTTAGTGTCTTCATGGTCTCTGTCCTTCGCCCCCCCCCAGACTTACCATGGCTGACCAGTAGACCACTACACAGAACCTCAGCGTGTCTGTCCTGCTGTGTTAGTGTTTTCATGGTCTCTGTCCTTCGCCCCCCAGACTTACCATGGCTGACCAGTAGACCACTACACAGAACCTCAGCGTGTCTGTCCTGTTGTGTTAGTGTCTTCATGGTCTCTGTCCTTCGCCCCCCCCCCCCAGACTTACCATGGCTGACCAGTAGACCACTATACAGAACCTCAGCGTGTCTGTCCTGCTGTGTTAGTGTTTTCATGGTCCCTGACCTTCGCCCCCCAGACTTACCATGGCTGACCAGTAGACCACTATAGAGAACCTCAGCGTGTCTGTCCTGCTGTGTTAGTGTCTTCATGGTCTCTGTTCTTCGCCCCCCAGACTTACCATGGCTGACCAGTAGACCACTATACAGAACCTCAGCGTGTCTGTCCTGCTGTGTTAGTGTCTTCATGGTCTCTGTCCTTCGCCCCCCCCCCAGGCTGACCAGTAGACCACTAAACAGAACCTCAGCGTGTCTGTCCTGCTGTGTTAGTGTTTTCATGGTCTCTGTCCTTCGCCCCCCCAGACTTACCATGGCTGACCATTAGACCACTATACAGAACCTCAGCGTGTCTGTCCTGCTGTGTTAGTGTCTTCATGGTCTCTGTCCTTCGCCCCCCCCAGACTTACCTTGGCTGACCAGTAGACCACTACACAGAACCTCAGCGTGTCTGTCCTGCTGTGTTAGTGTCTTCATGGTCTCTGTCCTTCGCCCCCCCCCAGACTTACCATGGCTGACCATTAGACCACTATACAGAACCTCAGCGTGTCTGTCCTGCTGTGTTAGTGTCTTCATGGTCTCTGTCCTTCGCCCCCCAGACTTACCTTGGCTGACCAGTAGACCACTATACAGAACCTCAGCGTGTCTGTCCTGCTGTGTTAGTGTCTTCATGGTCTCTGTCCTTCGCCCCCCAGACTTACCATGGCTGACCAGTAGACCACTATACAGAACCTCAGCGTGTCTGTCCTGCTGTGTTAGTGTCTTCATGGTCTCTGTCCTTCGCCCCCAGACTTACCATGGCTGACCAGTAGACCACTATACAGAACCTCAGCGTGTCTGTCCTGCTGTGTTAGTGTCTTCATGGTCTCTGTCCTTCGCCCCCCCAGACTTACCATGGCTGACCATTGGACCACTATACAGAACCTCAGCGTGTCTGTCCTGCTGTGTTAGTGTCTTCATGGTCTCTGTCCTTCGCCCCCCAGACTTACCATGGCTGACCAGTAGACCACTACACAGAACCTCAGCGTGTCTGTCCTGCTGTGTTAGTGTCTTCATGGTCTCTGTCCTTTGCCCCCCCCCCAGACTTACCATGGCTGACCAGTAGACCACTATACAGAACCTCAGCGTGTCTGTCCTGCTGTGTTAGTGTCTTCATGGTCTCTGTCCTTCGCCCCCCCAGACTTACCATGGCTGACCATTGGACCACTATACAGAACCTCAGCGTGTCTGTCCTGCTGTGTTAGTGTCTTCATGGTCTCTGTCCTTCGCCCCCCAGACTTACCATGGCTGACCATTAGACCACTATACAGAACCTCAGCGTGTCTGTCCTGCTGTGTTAGTGTCTTCATGGTCTCTGTCCTTCGCCCCCCAGACTTACCTTGGCTGACCAGTAGACCACTATACAGAACCTCAGCGTGTCTGTCCTGCTGTGTTAGTGTCTTCATGGTCTCTGTCCTTCGCCCCCCCCCCCAGACTTACCATGGCTGACCAGTAGACCACTATACAGAACCTCAGCGTGTCTGTCCTGCTGTGTTAGTGTCTTCATGGTCTCTGTCCTTCGCCCCCCCCAGACTTACCATGGCTGACCAGTAGACCACTATACAGAACCTCAGCGTGTCTGTCCTGCTGTGTTAGTGTCTTCATGGTCTCTGTCCTTCGCCCCCCCAGACTTACCATGGCTGACCATTGGACCACTATACAGAACCTCAGCGTGTCTGTCCTGCTGTGTTAGTGTCTTCATGGTCTCTGTCCTTCGCCCCCAGACTTACCATGGCTGACCAGTAGACCACTACACAGAACCTCAGCGTGTCTGTCCTGCTGTGTTAGTGTCTTCATGGTCTCTGTCCTTCGCCCCCCAGACTTACCATGGCTGACCAGTAGACCACTATAGAGAACCTCAGCATGTCTGTCCTGCTGTGTTAGTGTCTTCATGGTCTCTGTCCTTCGCCCCCCCCAGACTTACCATGGCTGACCATTAGACCACTATACAGAACCTCAGCGTGTCTGTCCTGCTGTGTTAGTGTTTTCATGGTCTCTGTCCTTCGCCCCCCCCCAGACTTACCATGGCTGACCATTAGACCACTATACAGAACCTCAGCGTGTCTGTCCTGCTGTGTTAGTGTTTTCATGGTCTCTGTCCTTCGCCCCCCAGACTTACCATGGCTGACCATTAGACCACTATACAGAACCTCGGCATGTCTGTCCTGCTGTGTTAGTGTCTTCATGGTCTCTGTCCTTCGCCCCCCAGACTTACCATGGCTGACCAGTAGACCACTATACAGAACCTCAGCGTGTCTGTCCTGCTGTGTTAGTGTCTTCATGGTCTCTGTCCTTCGCCCCCCCCCCCAGACTTACCATGGCTGACCATTAGACCACTAAACAGAACCTCAGCGTGTCTGTCCTGCTGTGTTAGTGTTTTCATGGTCTCTGTCCTTCGCCCCCCCACCCCCAGGCTGACCAGTAGACCACTATACAGAACCTCAGCGTGTCTGTCCTGCTGTGTTAGTGTTTTCATGGTCTCTGTCCTTCGCCCCCCTCCCAGACGTTTCTGGACAACTTCCAGACGGCCAAGGAGGCGGTGAGTGTGGCCACGGCCCAGGCAGCAGAGAAGGCGGCCTCCAGCGTCAGGGACTTCGCCCAGAAGAGCTTCCGTCTCTCCATGGACATCAAGCTGAAGGCCCCTCTCATCGTCATCCCTCAGTCCTCCACCTCACGCAATGCGTTTGTGGTGGACCTGGGGCTCATCACCGTGGGCAACGGTTTCAGTCTGATGTCGGCCGAAGGGTTCTCGCTCCCCGCTGTGTTGGACACCATGGACGTCAAACTCACTCAGCTCAAACTGTCCAGGTATTAGAGGAGACTAAAACGTTTGGCGCTAAAATAGGACATGGGGTGTGTGTGTGTGTGTGTGTGTGTGTCCTCTGATTGGGTAATCCCACTTCATTCATCTCTCCATAGGACCACGCTGAAACAAGGCTCCCCACAGACAGACATCGAGATCCTTCAGCCAATCAATTTAGAGCTTCTGGTCAAACGGAACCTGGCCTCTTCCTGGTACAACGAGATCCCTGGAGTAGAGGTTCAAGGAATGCTCAAGTCTATGAATGTAGGTTTACTGACCCTGACACTGACCCTGACACTGACCCTGACCCTAACCCTAGAGGACAAGTCCAAGTAGAACTCAAGTCTATTGAATGTAGGTTTACTGACCCTGACACTGACCCTAACACTGACCCTAACCCTAGAGGACAAGTCAAATCTATGAATGTAGGTTTACTGACCCTGACCCTAAACCTAGAGGTCAAGTCTATGAATGCAGGTTTACTGACCCTAACACTGACCCTGACCCTAACCCTAGAGGACAAGTCAAGTCTTTGAATGTAGGTTTACTGACCCTAACACTGACCCTGACCCTAACCCTAGAGGTCAAGTCTATGAATGCAGGTTTACTGACCCTAACACTGACCCTGACCCTAACCCTAGAGGACAAGTCAAGTCTTTGAATGTAGGTTTACTGACCCTAACACTGACCCTGACCCTAACCCTAGAGGTCAAGTCTATGAATGCAGGTTTACTGACCCTAACACTGACCCTGACCCTAACCCTAGAGGACAAGTCAAGTCTATGAATGTAGGTTTACTGACCCTAACACTGACCCTAACACTGACCCTAACACTGACCCTAACACTGACCCTGACCCTAACCCTAGAGGTCAAGTCTATGAATGCAGGTTTACTGACCCTAACACTGACCCTGACCCTGACCCTAACCCTAGAGGACAAGTCAAGTCTATGAATGTAGGTGTACTGACCCTAACACTGACCCTAACACTGACCCTAACACTGACAGCTGGTGGTTCTCTGGATACAGAAGTTGCCTTCCAGGTGGACAGATCTGCCTAGAAACACAGATGTTTGATCTCAATGGGATCTAGTTGTATAAATAAAAGGAGAGGTACACCAACACCAAATCAAGATGTTTTCCGTCCTTTTTAATCTCCTCCCTCCAGATGGCTCTAGGTCAGGAGGACTTTGGTGTTCTGATGAAGACACTGAGGGAGAACATCGGAGAGGGCAGCAAAGAGCACGTCATGGATGTCAAGAAACAAGTAGCCCGAGGTAGATCCTAGTGTCTTACCTACTGTAACTAGGGCCTGGAGGTAGATCCTAGTGTCTTACCTACTGTAACTAGGGCCTGGAGGTAGATCCTAGTGTCTTACCTACTGTAACTAGGGCCTGGAGGTAGATCCTAGTGTCTTACCTACTGTAACTAGGGCCTGGAGGTAGATCCTAGTGTCTTACCTACTGTAACTAGGGCCTGGAGGTAGATCCTAGTGTCTTACCTACTGTAACTAGGGCCTGGAGGTAGATCCTAGTGTCTTACCTACTGTAACTAGGGCCTGGAGGTAGATCCTAGTGTCTTACCTACTGTAACTAGGGCCTGGAGGTAGATCCTAGTGTCTTACCTACTGTAACTAGGGCCTGGAGGTAGATCCTAGTGTCTTACCTACTGTAACTAGGGCCTGGAGGTCGATCCTACTGTCTTACACACCAAACACACTGTAACTAGGGCCTGGAGGTAGATCCTAGTGTCTTACCTACTGTAACTAGGGCCTGGAGGTAGATCCTAGTGTCTTACCTACTGTAACTAGGGCCTGGAGGTAGATCCTAGTGTCTTACACACTGTGACTAGGGCCTGGAGGTAGATCCTAGTGTCTTACACACCAAACACACTGTAACTAGGGCCTGGAGGTAGATCCTAGTGTCTTACCTACTGTAACTAGGGCCTGGAGGTAGATCCTAGTGTCTTACCTACTGTAACTAGGGCCTGGAGGTAGATCCTAGTGTCTTACACATCAAACACACTGTGACTAGGGCCTGGAGGTAGATCCTAGTGTCTTACACACCAAACACACTGTGACTAGGGCCTGGAGGTAGATCCTAGTGTCTTACCTACTGTAACTAGGGCCTGGAGGTAGATCCTAGTGTCTTACACACCAAACACACTGTGACTAGGGCCTGGAGGTAGATCCTAGTGTCTTACACACCAAACACACTGTAACTAGGGCCTGGAGGTAGATCCTAGTGTCTTACACACCAAACACACTGTAACTAGGGCCTGGAGGTAGATCCTAGTGTCTTACCTACTGTAACTAGGGCCTGGAGGTAGATCCTAGTGTCTTACACACCAAACACACTGTGACTAGGGCCTGGAGGTAGATCCTAGTGTCTTACACACCAAACACACTGTGACTAGGGCCTGGAGGTAGATCCTAGTGTCTTACACATCAAACACACTGTGACTAGGGCCTGGAGGTAGATCCTAGTGTCTTACACACCAAACACACTGTGACTAGGGCCTGGAGGTAGATCCTAGTGTCTTACCTACTGTGACTAGGGCCTGGAGGTAGATCCTAGTGTCTTACCTACTGTAACTAGGGCCTGGAGGTAGATCCTAGTGTCTTACACACCAAACACACTGTGACTAGGGCCTGGAGGTAGATCCTAGTGTCTTACACACTGTGACTAGGGCCTGGAGGTAGATCCTAGTGTCTTACACACCAAACACACTGTAACTAGGGCCTGGAGGTAGATCCTAGTGTCTTACACACCAAACACACTGTGACTAGGGCCTGGAGGTAGATCCTAGTGTCTTACACACCAAACACACTGTAACTAGGGCCTGGAGGTAGATCCTAGTGTCTTACACACTGTGACTAGGGCCTGGAGGTAGATCCTAGTGTCTTACACACCAAACACACTGTGACTAGGGCCTGGAGGTAGATCCTAGTGTCTTACCTACTGTAACTAGGGCCTGGAGGTAGATCCTAGTGTCTTACCTACTGTAACTAGGGCCTGGAGGTAGATCCTAGTGTCTTACCTACTGTAACTAGGGCCTGGAGGTAGATCCTAGTGTCTTACCTACTGTAACTAGGGCCTGGAGGTAGATCCTAGTGTCTTACCTACTGTAACTAGGGCCTGGAGGTAGATCCTAGTGTCTTACACACTGTAACTAGGGCCTGGAGGTAGATCCTAGTGTCTTACCTACTGTAACTAGGGCCTGGAGGTAGATCCTAGTGTCTTACACACTGTGACTAGGGCCTGGAGGTAGATCCTAGTGTCTTACCTACTGTAACTAGGGCCTGGAGGTAGATCCTAGTGTCTTACCTACTGTAACTAGGGCCTGGAGGTAGATCCTAGTGTCTTACCTACTGTAACTAGGGCCTGGAGGTAGATCCTAGTGTCTTACACACTGTGACTAGGGCCTGGAGGTAGATCCTAGTGTCTTACACACTGTGACTAGGGCCTGGAGGTAGATCCTAGTGTCTTACACACTGTAACTAGGGCCTGGAGGTAGATCCTAGTGTCTTACACACCAAACACACTAACTAGGGCATGGAGTTTTTCCTGCTCAGGTCATCTTGTTGTCAGGGAAAACTCTTGGCCCTAAAGAGACTAACTCATATAACTAGAATGAATAGAACCGAGGTCCAGCAGGTAGTCTAGTGGTTAGAGTGTTGGACTAGTAAACAGCAGGTAGTCTTGTGGTGAGAGCGTTGGACTAGTAACCAGCAGGTAGCCTAGTGGTTAGAACGTTGGACTAGTAACCAGCAGGTAGTCTAGTGGTTAGAGCGTTGGACTAGTAACCAGCAGGTCGTCTAGTGGTTAGAGTGTTGGGCCAGTAACCAGCAGGTAGTCTAGTGGTTAGAGTGTTGGACTAGTAACCAGCAGGTCGTCTAGTGGTTAGAGTGTTGGGCCAGTAACCAGCAGGTAGTCTAGTGGTTAGGGCGTTGGACTAGTAACCAGCAGGTCGTCTAGTGGTTAGAGTGTTGGACTAGTAACCAGCATGTAGTCTAGTGGTTAGAGCGTTGGACTAGTAACCAGCAGGGAGCCTAGTGGTTAGAGCGTTGGACTAGTAACCAGCAGGTCGTCTAGTGGTTAGAGCGTTGGACTAGTAACCAGCAGGTAGCCTAGTGGTTAGAGCGTTGGACTAGTAACCAGCAGGTAGTCTAGTGGTTAGAGCGTTGGACTAGTAACCAGCAGGTAGCCTAGTGGTTAGAGTGTTGGGCCAGTAACCAGCAGGTAGCCTAGTGGTTAGAGTGTTGGACTAGTAACCAGCAGGTAGCCTAGTGGTTAGAGCGTTGGACTAGTAACCAGCAGGTAGTCTAGTGGTTAGAGCGTTGGACTAGTAACCAGCAGGTAGTCTAGTGGTTAGAGCGTTGGACTAGTAACCAGCAGGTAGTCTAGTGGTTAGTGTTGGACTAGTAACCAGCAGGTAGCCTAGTGGTTAGAGCGTTGGACTAGTAACCAGCAGGTAGTCTAGTGGTTAGAGTGTTGGGCCAGTAACCAGCAGGTAGTCTAGTGGTTAGTGTTAGACTAGTAACCAGCAGGTAGCCTAGTGGTTAGAGCGTTGGACTAGTAACCAGCAGGTAGTCTAGTGGTTAGAGTGTTGGGCCAGTAACCAGCAGGTAGTCTAGTGGTTAGTGTTAGACTAGTAACCAGCAGGTAGCCTAGTGGTTAGAGCGTTGGACTAGTAACCAGCAGGTAGTCTAGTGGTTAGAGTGTTGGGCCAGTAACCAGCAGGTAGTCTAGTGGTTAGTGTTAGACTAGTAACCAGCAGGTAGCCTAGTGGTTAGAGCGTTGGACTAGTAACCAGCAGGTAGTCTAGTGGTTAGAGCGTTGGACTAGTAACCAAAAAGTTGCTGTATCAAATCCTCGTAGCTGACAAGGTAAAAATCTGTCGTTCTGCCCCTGAACAAGGCCGTTTAACCCACAGTTCCCCGGTAGACCGTCATTGTAAATCAGAATGTATTCTTAACTGACTTGCCTAATTAAATAAAGGTCAAATAAAACAATTAAACTGATCTGGAACCAGGCTAATTGATGATGCATTGCATGTACAGCCTCAATATGAATTTCCGTTCCACAAGATTGAACAATAAAGTTTTTTTTAAATATTTGCTTGACACAGCAGAGATGTCAAAGCAGATGAATGTGTATTACTGGAGATAATGTCTATTGAACAGATGATAATGTCTTTGCTGGTAATGTCTAGACAAGGCAGAGCAGCACCAGCTGGAGGGGAATGAGGTGGGATGTCTACCTGTGGAGGCTGGGGGAGGACAACAGCCTGCTGCTGTTACCCATGCAGGAGGACTGGGAGAAAACATCGTCAATATGCTGCTCAACCTGGAGATTAAGGAGGTAGCTATCTACCGACCTAAACACAGTGTTCTGTTGTGATGTCATTAGCTGGCTAATATACACAGTGGTCCGTTGTGATGTCATTAGCTGGCTAATATACACAGTGGTCCGTATGCTGTGTCTTTAGCTGGCTAATATACACAGTGTTCTGTTGTGATGTCATTAGCTGGCTAATATACACAGTGGTCCGTTGTGATGTCATTAGCTGGCTAATATACACAGTGGTCCGTATGCTGTGTCTTTAGCTGGCTAATATACACAGTGGTCCGTGGTGATGTCATTAGCTGGCTAATATACACAGTGGTCCGTATGCTGTGTCTTTAGCTGGCTAATATACACAGTGGTCCGTATGCTGTGTCTTTAGCTGGCTAATATACACAGTGGTCCGTTGTGATGTCATTAGCTGGCTAATATACACAGTGGTCCGTTGTGATGTCATTAGCTGGCTAAAATATACACAGTGGTCCGTATGCTGTGTCTTTAGCTGGCTAATATACACAGTGGTCCGTATGCTGTGTCTTTAGCTGGCTAATATACACAGTGGTCCGTTGTGATGTCATGGCTAATATACACAGTGGTCCGTTGTGATGTCATTAGCTGGCTAATATACACAGTGGTCTGTTGTGATGTCATTAGCTGGCTAATATACACAGTGGTCCGTTGTGATGTCATTAGCTGGCTAATATACACAGTGGTCCGTTGTGATGTCATTAGCTGGCTAATATACACAGTGGTCCGTTGTGATGTCATTAGCTGGCTAATATACACAGTGGTCCGTATGCTGTGTCTTTAGCTGGCTAATATACACAGTGGTCCGTTGTGATGTCATGGCTAATATACACAGTGGTCCGTTGTGATGTCATTAGCTGGCTAATATACACAGTGGTCCGTTGTGATGTCATTAGCTGGCTAATATACACAGTGGTCCGTTGTGATGTCATTAGCTGGCTAATATACACAGTGGTCCGTATGCTGTGTCTTTAGCTGGCTAATATACACAGTGGTCCGTATGCTGTGTCTTTAGCTGGCTAATATACACAGTGGTCCGTTGTGATGTCATTAGCTGGCTAATATACACAGTGGTCTGTTGTGATGTCATTAGCTGGCTAATATACACAGTGGTCCGTTGTGATGTCATTAGCTGGCTAATATACACAGTGGTCCGTTGTGATGTCATTAGCTGGCTAATATACACAGTGGTCCGTTGTGATGTCATTAGCTGGCTAATATACACAGTGGTCCGTTGTGATGTCATTAGCTGGCTAATATACACAGTGGTCCGTTGTGATGTCATTAGCTGGCTAATATACACAGTGGTCCGTTGTGATGTCATTAGCTGGCTAATATACACAGTGGTCCGTTGTGATGTCATTAGCTGGCTAATATACACAGTGGTCCGTTGTGATGTCATTAGCTGGCTAATATACACAGTGGTCCGTTGTGATGTCATTAGCTGGCTAATATACACAGTGGTCCGTTGTGATGTCATTAGCTGGCTAATATACACAGTGGTCCGTTGTGATGTCATTAGCTGGCTAACATACACAGTGGTCCGTTGTGATGTCATTAGCTGGCTAACATACACAGTGGTCCGTGGTGATGTCATTAGCTGGCTAATATACACAGTGGTCCGTATGCTGTGTCTTTAGCTGGCTAAAATACACAGTGGTCCGTTGTGATGTCATGGCTAATATACACAGTGGTCCGTTGTGATGTCATTAGCTGGCTAATATACACAGTGGTCCGTTGTGATGTCATTAGCTGGCTAATATACACAGTGGTCCGTTGTGATGTCATGGCTAATATACACAGTGGTCCGTTGTGATGTCATTAGCTGGCTAATATACACAGTGGTCCGTTGTGATGTCATTAGCTGGCTAATATACACAGTGGTCCGTTGTGATGTCATGGCTAATATACACATTGGTCCGTTGTGATGTCATGGCTAATATACACAGTGGTCCGTTGTGATGTCATGGCTAATATACACAGTGGTCCGTTGTGATGTCATTAGCTGGCTAATATACACAGTGGTCCGTTGTGATGTCATTAGCTGGCTAATATACACAGTGGTCCGTTGTGATGTCATTAGCTGGCTAATATACACAGTGGTCCGTTGTGATGTCATTAGCTGGCTAATATACACAGTGGTCCGTTGTGATGTCATGGCTAATATACACATTGGTCCGTTGTGATGTCATGGCTAATATACACAGTGGTCCGTTGTGATGTCATTAGCTGGCTAATATACACAGTGGTCCGTTGTGATGTCATTAGCTGGCTAATATACACAGTGGTCCGTTGTGATGTCATTAGCTGGCTAATATACACAGTGGTCCGTTGTGATGTCATTAGCTGGCTAATATACACAGTGGTCCGTATGCTGTGTCTTTAGCTGGCTAACATACACAGTGGTCCGTGGTGATGTCATTAGCTGGCTAGCATACACAGTGGTCCGTTGTGATGTCATTAGCTGGCTAACATACACAGTGGTCCGTTGTGATGTCATTAGCTGGCTAACATACACAGTGGTCCGTTGTGATGTCATTAGCTGGCTAACATACACAGTGGTCCGTTGTGATGTCATTAGCTGGCTAACATACACAGTGGTCCGTATTGCTGTGTCTTTAGTACCGTACTGAAGCACCAAGGGAAATAAAATGTCTCTTTGTGCAGTTGGATGTTGATGCAGTTTAAACACGTCACAGAGTCTATTTTCCATCACTCGTTGAAAACAAGACACTCCCAAATCCATCCATCTTTTCTCCTGCTACGTCTCAAATCTCCTTCAGTGTCTCTCTACCAAGATATGGTCAGGTCGTTATTGCAAAAGAGAATGTGTTGTTGAACAAGTAACCTGGTTCAATAAAGGCGGACTTGATGTGGTTGTGTATCTCCATCAGGTGGTTGTGAAGCTGAAGAAGTCCAGGTCAGATCAGAAGGAGAGTCCGTTCCTGGTTCTCCACGTAGCCCAGCTGGGCATCCACACCAATGTCAGGAAGTACGACATGGTGGCCACAACGTACATCAAGAAAATCTCCATGAAGTGCCTGGAGTTCTCAGGTCGGTGGCTGTCGAGGTGTCATGTTGTATAGACTAAACTATAAAATGTTGAATGTGATAGTTCATATGAGATGGTGGCCCACAACAAGAGATGACGATGATCAACCTGGGGTTCTCGGGTCGGTGGCTATAGCCTGTCGAGGTGTCATGTTGTATAGACTAAACTATACATGTTGAATGTGATAGTTCATATGAGATGGTGGCCCACAACAAGAGATGACGATGATCAATCTGGGGTTCTCGGGTTGGTGCCTGTCACCTGTCGAGGTGTCATGTTGTATAGACTAAACTATACATGTTGAATGTGATAGTTCATATGAGATGGTGGCCCACAACAAGAGATGACTATGATCAATCTGGGGTTCTCGGGTCGGTGCCTGTAGCCTGTCGAGGTGTCATGTTGTATAGACTAAACTATAAAATGTTGAATGTGATAGTTCATATGAGATGGTGGCCCACAACAAGAGATGACGATGATCAATCTGGGGTTCTCAGGTCGGTGGCTGTAGCCTGTCGAGGTGTCATGTTGTATAGACTAAACTATAAAATGTTGAATGTGATAGTTCATATGAGATGGTGGCCCACAACAAGAGATGACGATGATCAACCTGGAGTTCTCAGGTCGGTGCCTGTCGAGGTGTCATGTTGTATAGACTAAACTATAAAATGTTGAATGTGATAGTTCATATGAGATGGTGGCCCACAACAAGAGATGACGATGATCAACCTGGAGTTCTCAGGTCGGTGGCTGTAGCCTCAAGGAATGTTATGTTTAAATACTGAATACAATAGTTACCATGATTTAAACTGGTCTGGTTATTCTGGTTAGGAATACAATAGTTACCATGATTTAAACTGGTCTGGTCCTTCTGGTTAGGAATACAATAGTTACCATGATTTAAACTGGTCTGGTCCTTCTGGTTAGGAATACAATAGTTACCATGATTTAAACTGGTCTGGTTATTCTGGTTAGGAATGAAATCCCATTGTTGTCGTTGATAAATCAGAACGCCATTGATTTCCATTTGCCTGTTTTCTAGATTCCAACGGTGAGCCGCTGTGTCTCATCAGTTCCTCTGTGGAGTCAGGTGCGGACCTCCTCAAAGTGGAATACTTCAAGGTGGGACATACCTATTGATTTTTGTTATACACTGAGTGGACACCTTCCTAATATTGATCCCTCAGAACAGACTCGATTCGTCGGGGGGCATGGACTCTACAAGGTGTTGAAAGCGTTCCACAGGGATGCTGGCCCGTGTTGACTCCAATGCTTCCCACGGTTGTGTCAAGTTGGCTGGATGACCTTTGGGTTGTGGAACATTCTTGATACACACGAGAAACCGGTGCGCCTGGCACCTACTATCATACCCTGTTCAAAGACACTTAAATATGTTGTCTTTCCCATTCACCCTCTGACTGGCACACAGACACAATCCATGTCTCCATTGTCTCAAGGTTTAAAAGTCCTTCTTTAACCTGACTCCTCCCCTTCATCTACACTGATAGAAGTGGATTTAACCTGACTCCTCCCCTTCATCTACACTGATAGAAGTGGATTTAACAGGTGGCATCAATAAGGGATCATATCTTTCACCTGGATTCACCTGGTCAGACTATGTCACGGAAAGAGCAGTTTAGCCCAGTCTATACCTCTAGCCTGGTCTATACCTCTAGCCTGGTCTATACCTCTAGCACAGTCTATACCTCTAGTACAGCCCTCAAGCCCAGTCTATACCTCTAGTACAGTCTATACCTCTAGTACAGTCTATACCTCTAGCCCATTCTATACCTCCAGCCCAGTCTATACCTCCAGCCCAGTCTATACCTCCAGCCCAGTCTATACCTCCAGCCCAGTCTATACCTCTAGTATAGCCCTCTAGCCCAGTCTATACCTCCAGCCCAGTCTATACCTCTAGTACAGCCCTCAAGCCCAGTCTATACCTCTAGTACAGTCTATACCTCTAGTACAGCCCTCTAGCCCAGTCTATACCTCTAGCCCAGTCTATACCTCTAACCCAGTCTATACCTCTAGCCCAGTCTATACCTCGAGTACAGCCCTCTAGTCCAGTCTATACCTCTAGTCCAGTCTATACCTCTAGTCCAGTCTATACCTCTAGTCCAGTCTATACCTCTAGTACAGCCCTCTAGCCCAGTCTATACCTCTATGTCCTGTGTGGCTCAGTCGGTAGAGCATGGCGCTTGCAACGCCAAGCGTCGTGGGTTCGATTCCCGCTGGGGCCACCCATATGTAAAAGTAGTGGCCCCAGCCGACTTGTAAGTCGCTTTGGACAAAAGCGTCTGCTAAATGGGATATATTATTATTATATATTAGCCCAGTCTATACCTATAGTACAGCCCTCTAGCCCAGTCTTTACTTCTAGCCCAGCCCTGACCTCTAGTATAGTACAGTCTATACCTATAGTACAGCCCTCTAGCCCAGTCTATACCTCTAGCCCAGCCCTGACCTCTAGTATAGTACAGTCTATACCTCTAGTATATTCTATACCTCTAGTATAGTCTATACCTCTAGTATAGTCTATACCTCTAGCCCAGTCTATACCTCTAGCCCAGTCTATACTTCTAGCCCAGTCCTGACCTCTAGTATAGTACAGTCTATACCTCCAGTATAGTCTATACCTCTAGTATAGTCTATACCTCTAGTACAGTCTGTACCTCTAGTACCGTCTACCTCTAGCCCAGTCCTGACCTCTAGTACAGCCCTCTAGCCCAGTCTATACCTATATAAATATAGGACAAAACACACATCACGACAAGAGACAACACAACACTGCATAAATAGAGACCTAAGACGACAACATAGTAAGGCAGCAACACATGACAACACAACATGGTAGCAACACAACAACAATATGGTAGCAACACAACATGACAACAACATGGTAGCAGCACGACATGGTAGCAGCACGACATGGTAGCAGCACGACATGGTAGCAACACGACATGGTAGCAACACGACATGGTAGCAGAACAACATGGTTGCAACACATGGTAGCAACACAACATGGTAGTAACACATGACAATATCATGGTAGCAACACAACATGGTAGCAGCACATGACAATAACATGGTAGCAACGCAACATGGTAGCAACACGACATGACAACAGCATGGTAGAAACACAACATGGTAGCAGGACAACATGGTAGCATCACAACATGGTAGTAACACATGACAACAACATGGCAGCAGCACAACATGGCAGCAGCACAACATGGCAGCAACACAAAACATGGTACAAACACACAACATGGTACAAACATTATTGCTTTAATGTATTATTCTTATGGAGTCTTATTATTATTATTATTGTTATTGTTCTTAAAGCCGTGTATAACAGCAAAAACACAGTGGATACGGGCTCTATGCTCTATGCAGCGCTTGTTCCCCCCCTACAGTCTGGAATTATTTTATCACTTTGGAAATTAAAGCATTTGACCTCATTAAATACCCTAATCAAACACCTTTTATGAGCCTTTTCTAAAATAGGAAATTCAGACATGAATTCTTCGAAATGCAAAGAGGTGCTTTCCCAGAATCCACATGGTCATTGTACTGTAGTTATATTTAATGATACAGTATTGTAGCTGTTCAGAAACCCCCAGCCATATGTCCTCTCTCTGTGGACATGTTCTCTGTTCAGAAACCCCCAGCCATATGTCCTCTCTCTGTGGACATGTTCTCTGTTCAGAAACCCCCAGCCATATGTCCTCTCTCTGTGGACATGTTCTCTGTTCAGAAACCCCCAGCCATATGTCCTCTCTCTGTGGACATGTTCTCTGTTCAGAAACCCCCAGCCATATGTCCTCTCTCTGTGGACATGTTCTCTGTTCAGAAACCCCCAGCCATATGTCCTCTCTCTGTGGACATGTTCTCTGTTCAGAAACCTCCAGCCATATGTCCTCTCTCTGTGGACATGTTCTCTGTTCAGAAACCCCCAGCCATATGTCCTCTCTCTGTGGACATGTTCTCTGTTCAGAAACCCCCAGCCATATGTCCTCTCTCTGTGGACATGTTCTCTGTTCATAAACCTCCAGCCATATGTCCTCTCTCTGTGGACATGTTCTCTGTTCAGAAACCTCCAGCCATATGTCCTCTCTCTCTGTGGACATGTTCTCTGTTCAGAAACCTCCAGCCATATGTCCTCTCTCTGTGGACATGTTCTCTGTTCAGAAACCTCCAGCCATATGTCCTCTCTCTGTGGACATGTTCTCTGTTCAGAAACCTCCAGCCATATGTCCTCTCTCTCTGTGGACATGTTCTCTGTTCAGAAACCCCCAGCCATATGTCCTCTCTCTGTGGACATGTTCTCTGTTCAGAAACCTCCAGCCATATGTCCTCTCTCTGTGGACATGTTCTCTGTTCAGAAACCTCCAGCCATATGTCCTCTCTCTGTGGACATGTTCTCTGTTCAGAAACCACCAGCCATATGTCCTCTCTCTGTGGACATGTTCTCTGTTCAGAAACCACCAGCCATATGTCCTCTCTCTGTGGACATGTTCTCTGTTCAGAAACCCCCAGCCATATGTCCTCTCTCTGTGGACATGTTCTCTGTTCAGAAACCTCCAGCCATATGTCCTCTCTCTGTGGACATGTTCTCTGTTCAGAAACCCCCAGCCATATGTCCTCTCTCTGTGGACATGTTCTCTGTTCAGAAACCCCCAGCCATATGTCCTCTCTCTGTGGACATGTTCTCTGTGCTAGGCAGCGGGCTCTGGTGTCAATACAACCCAGATATTTAATCTTCAACCCCGTAACCTCAATCTCATTTTAGAGATGCTGTACAAGACGGGCATTACATTATCACTGTCTGTCTCTGTCATTATCAACACAATAGACCAGGGCACTCTCCAGACCTGGGCTGTGTCCCAAATGACACCATATTCCCTATGCAGTGTATTACTTTTAACCAGAGCCCTATGCTACAAGTAGTGCACTATATAGGAGTAGGGTTCCATTTCAGACACGGCCCAGAGCCCACTCCAGACTTGGTGGTGCCTGGCGTCAAGCCCGACAACATGACCGTCAGTGGGTTTCTCAGTGAGATGTACATGTTGATATTATCCTCCTAAATGAATGGTTGTCAGAAGCAGTGGTCCCAGTTAACAAAGCAGCATCTCTAAGGATCAGGAGGAGGTCTGGTCAAAGTCTACTTTGTCTTATTTTGAGCATCTAAACGACTGCTAATGTTTTGTGATAGTGATCAATTTTGTGTTTACATTACCCCTAAATGACTGCTAATTGATTTGTTTCCATTACCCCTAAATGACTGCTAATTGATTTGTGTTTCCATTACCCCTAAATGACTACTAATTGATTTGTTTCCATTACTCCTAAATGACTGCTAATTGATTTGTGTTTCCATTACTCCTAAATGACTGCTAATTGATTTGTGTTTCCATTACTCCTAAATGACTGCTAATTGATTTCTGTTTCCATTACCCCTAAATGACTGCTAATGGATTTGTTTCCATTACCCCTAAATGACTGCTAATTGATTTGTTTCCATTACCCCTAAATGACTGCTAATGGATTTGTTTCCATTACCCCTAAATGACTGCTAATTGATTTGTGTTTCCATTACCCCTAAATGACTGCTAATTGTGTTTCCATTACCCCTAAATGACTGCTAATTGATTTGTTTACATTACCCCTAAACGACTGCTAATTTATTTGTTTCCATTACTCCTAAATGACTGCTAATTTATTTGTTTCCATTACTCCTAAATGACTGCTTTTATTTTATTTTTATTTTTTATTTCACCTTTATTTAACCAGGTAGGCTAGTTGAGAACAAGTTCTCATTTGCAACTGCGACTTGGCCAAGATAAAGCATAGCAGTGTGAACAGACAACACAGAGTTACACATGGAGTAAACAATTAACAAGTCAATAACACAGTAGAAAAAAAAGGGGAGTCTATATACATTGTGTGCAAAAGGCATGAGGAGGTAGGCGAATAATTACAATTTTGCAGATTAACACTGGAGTGATAAATGATCAGATGGTCATGTACAGGTAGAGATATTGGTGTGCAAAAGAGCAGAAAAGTAAATAAATAAAAACAGTATGGGGATGAGGTAGGTGAAAATGGGTGGGCTATTTACCAATAGATTATTTACCAACAGCTGCAGCGATCGGTTAGCTGCTCAGATAGGAGATGTTTGAAGTTGGTGAGGGAGATAAAAGTCCAACTTCAGGGATTTTTGCAATTCGTTCCAGTCACAGGCAGCAGAGAACTGGAATGAAAGGCGGCCAAATGAGGTGTTGGCTTCAGGGATGATCAGTGAGATACACCTGCTGGAGCGCGTGCTACGGATGGGTGTTGCCATCGTGACCAGTGAACTGAGATAAGGCGGAGCTTTACCTAGCATCGACTTGTAGATGACCTGGAGCCAGTTGGTCTGGCGACGAATATGTAGCGAGGGCCAGCCGACTAGAGCATACAAGTCGCAGTGGTGGGTGGTATAAGGTGCTTTAGTGACAAAACGGATGGCACTGTATACAGAGAAAAGAGTCGGCCCGAGAATTGAACCCTGTGGCACCCCCATAGAGACTGCCAGAGGACCGGACAGCATGCCCTCCGATTTGACACACTGAACTCTGTCTGCAAAGTAATTGGTGAACCAGGCAAGGCAGTCATCCGAAAAACCGAGGCTACTGAGTCTGCCGATAAGAATATGGTGATTGACAGAGTCGAAAGCCTTGGCAAGGTCGATGAAGACGGCTGCACAGTACTGTCTTTTATCGATGGCGGTTATGATGTCGTTTAGTACCTTGAGCGTGGCTGAGGTGCACCCGTGACCGGCTCGGAAACCAGATTGCACAGCGGAGAAGGTACGGTGGGATTCGAGATGTTCATTGACCTGTTTGTTGACTTGGCTTTCGAAGACCTTAGATAGGCAGGGCAGGATGGATATAGGTCTGTAACAGTTTGGGTCCAGGGTGTCTCCCCCTTTGAAGAGGGGGATGACTGCAGCAGCTTTCCAATCCTTGGGGATCTCTACTAATTGATTTGTGTTTCCATTACCCCTAAATGACTGCTAATTGATTTGTTTCCATTACCCCTAAATGCCTGCTAATTGATTTTGTTGTTTTCTTTCTTCTCAGGCTGACAGAAATGGGCCAAACTTTGCCACTGTTCACAAGAATACTGAGCAGATGATCAATGTAAGTAATGATATCTAAACGGTTGATTTGTTCGTCCCATACACTCAAGCGGGCAAAATTAAAACGACATCATTTCAACCAGACTCCAACCAGTTGTTTTTAAACTAGCATGAACTCGTTGTAATGCTGGGAAAGGCTCTGATATGTGTCTATGTTGGATACAACATTAAGCCTTCACTGGCATCCTTTATAAGTGCAGCGGCCGTGTTAATGGAGCCTGCTGGTTGTTGAATGGGGATCTGAGAGGTCTGTGAAGGCCACATCTTCCTGTTCTCTTAAGACCTCAAAGGACTGGTTTCATTTACCGTCTGAGCATCACAGTCCATGTGACTTGGTTAAGTGGCTCTCTCTCCCTCTCTTTCTCTTTCCCCTCTCTCTCCCCTTTCTCTACTCTTTCCCCTCTCTCTCTACTCTTTATCTTTCCCCTCTCTCTCTACTCTTTATCTTTCCCCTCTCTCTCCTTTCTCTACTTTCTATCTTTCCCCTCTCTCTCCTTTCTCTACTCTCTCTCTCCTTTCTCTACTCTCTCTCCCCTTTCTCTACTCTCTCTCCTCTCTCTCCCCTTTCTCTACTCTCTCTCCCCTTTCTCTACTCTCTCTCCTCTCTCTCCCCTTTCTCTACTCTCTCTCCCCTTTCTCTACTCTCTCTCCTCTCTCTCCCCTTTCTCTACTCTCTCTCCTCTCTCTCCCCTTTCCCCTCTCTCTCCCCTTTCTCTCTCTCTCCCCTTTCCCCTCTCTCTCTCCCCTTTCTCTCCTCTCTCTCTCCCTCTCTTTCTCTTTCCCCTCTCTCTCTACTCTTTATCTTTCCTCTCTCTCTCCCCTTTCTCTCCTCTCTCTCCCCCTTTCTCTCCTCTCTCTCCCCTTTCTCTACTCTCTCTCCTCTCTCTCCCCTTTCTTCTCTCTCTCCCCTTTCTCTCCTCTCTCTCCCCTTTCCCCTCTCTCTCCCCTTTCTCTCCTCTCTCTCTCCCTCTCTTTCTCTTTCCCCTCTCTCTACTCTTTATCTTTCCTCTCTCTCTCCCCTTTCTCTGCTCTCTCTCTCTTTCTCCTCTTTCTCTGCTCTCTCTACTCTCTCTCTACTCTACTCTCTCTCGCGCTCTCCCCTTTCTCTACTCTCTCTCTACTCTCTCTCCCCCTTTCTCTACTCTCAACTCTCTCTCCCCTTTCTCTACTCTCTCTCCTCTCTCTCCTTTCTCTACTCTCCTCTCTCTCTCTCTCCTCTTTCTCTACTCTCTCTCTCCCCTCTCTCTCTCCCCTTTCTCTACTCTCTCGCTTGACTCTCTTCTCTCTCTCTCTACTCTCTTTCTCTACTCTCTCTTCTCTCTCTCTACTCTCTCTCCCCGTCTGCCCCTCCTGTAGGTGACCTTCACCTCCCTGGATCTACTGCTTCACACGGAGGCTCTCCTCTCCACCATAGACTTCCTGTCTTCTGCCCTGTCCTCCGGCAGCCTGCCCCCCTCACCAGAGGAGCCTAAGCAGAAGTCTGAGGAGAGCAGCAGGGCCATCTCCGCCAAGTCAAGTAAACACACAATATACTTTACACAAGTACACAACACACACTGTACAGATTTACACACACACACAAACATACCGACGGGGACACACTATAAGCACACACACACTCAACAGCCTGCACACATCTTAGAAAGAAACTAGGCACAAGGTCAAGGAGAGGACGGCCTTTCTTCATCAAGTCAGTAGACATACTTTATACCAGCAAGATGTCATCGTTTTCCTCTTTTCTGTTCAAACAGAATCAACTCGTTCTGAGTGGTGAAGGTTAGGTGTTCATTCTGAGTGGTGAAGGTTAGGTGTTCGTTCTGAGTGGTGAAGGTTAGGTGTTCGTTCTGAGTGGTGAAGGTTAGGTGTTCGTTCTGAGTGGTGAAGGTTAGGTGTTCGTTCTGAGTGGTGAAGGTTAGGTGTTCGTTCTGAGCGGTGAAGGTTAGGTGTTCGTTCTGAGCGGTGAAGGTTAGGTGTTCGTTCTGAGTGGTGAAGGTTAGGTGTTCGTTCTGAGTGGTGAAGGTTAGGTGTTCGTTCTGAGCGGTGAAGGTTAGGTGTTCGTTCTGAGTGGTGAAGGTTAGGTGTTCGTTCTGAGTGGTGAAGGTTAGGTGTTCGTTCTGAGTGGTGAAGGTTAGGTGTTCGTTCTGAGTGGTGAAGGTTAGGTGTTCGTTCTGAGTGGTGAAGGTTAGGTGTTCGTTCTGAGTGGTGAAGGTTAGGTGTTCGTTCTGAGTGGTGAAGGTTAGGTGTTCGTTCTGAGTGGTGAAGGTTAGGTGTTCGTTCTGAGTGGTGAAGGTTAGGTGTTCGTTCTGAGTGGTGAAGGTTAGGTGTTCGTTCTGAGTGGTGAAGGTTAGGTGTTCGTTCTGAGTGGTGAAGGTTAGGTGTTCGTTCTGAGTGGTGAAGTTTAGGTGTTCGTTCTGAGTGGTGAAGGTTAGGTGTTCGTTCTGAGTGGTGAAGGTTAGGTGTTCGTTCTGAGCGGTGAAGGTTAGGTGTTCGTTCTGAGCGGTGAAGGTTAGGTGTTCGTTCTGAGCGGTGAAGGTTAGGTGTTCGTTCTGAGCGGTGAAGGTTAGGTGTTCGTTCTGAGCGGTGAAGGTTAGGTGTTCGTTCTGAGCGGTGAAGGTTAGGTGTTCGTTCTGAGCGGTGAAGGTTAGGTGTTCGTTCTGAGTGGTGAAGGTTAGGTGTTCGTTCTGAGTGGTGAAGGTTAGGTGTTCGTTCTGAGTGGTGAAGGTTAGGTGTTCGTTCTGAGTGGTGAAGGTTAGGTGTTCGTTCTGAGTGGTGAAGGTTAGGTGTTCGTTCTGAGCGGTGAAGGTTAGGTGTTCGTTCTGAGCGGTGAAGGTTAGGCGTTCGTTCTGAGTGGTGAAGGTTAGGTCTATGGTTTGGGCGAAGGCTTAAAACCAAAATAATTCAAAAGGACAAGCTATTACCAATCAAGTATTCTCGTGATGCTAGAGCGTTGTGAACTGGGTAGTAGCTCAGAGGTCTGAGCAGCGGGATCTGGCTCCGAGCATCACCAGTTCACTGCCAGTGCTGGGTTATTGTTTAGAATTGGTTGAGGGTTGACGTTCTGGGGACCTTTTCAAACGTCCGGGATCGGCGTCTATTTCCAGTGATCAGTCTGCTTTGTACACTCTACACACCTCATACAGTAGTCGTGTAAACACTACGGACGTGCACCACAGAGACAGCCCTTTATAAACATCATGAACACACATGTACTACATACACCGTGTACATACAGTACATTCAGAAAGTATTCATGTTCTGCACACACCATGTACATACAGTACATTCAGAAAGTATTCATGTACTACATACACCGTGTACATACAGTACATTCAGAAAGTATTCATGTACTACATACAGTACATTCAGAAAGTATTCATGTACTACATACAGTACATACAGTACATTCAGAAAGTATTCATGTTCTACATACAGTACATTCAGAAAGTATTCATGTACTACATACACCGTGTACATACAGTACATTCAGAAAGTATTCATGTACTACATACAGTACATTCAGAAAGTATTCATGTTCTACATACAGTACATTCAGAAAGTATTCATGTACTACATACAGTACATACAGTACATTCAGAAAGTATTCATGTTCTACATACAGTACATTCAGAAAGTATTCATGTACTACATACACCGTGTACATACAGTACATTCAGAAAGTATTCATGTACTACATACAGTACATTCAGAAAGTATTCATGTACTACATACAGCGTGTACTACATACAGTACATTCAGAAAGTATTCATGTACTACATACAGTATATTCAGAAAGTATTCATGTACTACATACAGTACATTCAGAAAGTATTCATGTACTACATACAGTACATTCAGAAAGTATTCATGTACTACATACACCGTGTACATACAGTACATTCAGAAAGTATTCATGTCCTACATACACCGTGTACATACAGTACATTCAGAAAGTATTCATGTACTACATACAGTACATTCAGAAAATGTTCATGTACTACATACAGCGTGTACATACAGTACATTCAGAAAGTATTCATGTACTACATACAGTACATTCAGAAAGTATTCATGTCCTACATACAGTACATTCAGAAAGTATTCATGTACTACATACAGTACATTCAGAAAGTATTCATGTTCTACATACAGTACATTCAGAAAGTATTCATGTACTACATACAGTACATTCAGAAAGTATTCATGTACTACATACAGTATATTCAGAAAGTATTCATGTACTACATACACCGTGTACATACAGTACATTCAGAAAGTATTCATGTACTACATACAGTACATTCAGAAAATGTTCATGTACTACATACAGCGTGTACTACATATAGTACATTCAGAAAGTATTCATGTACTACATACACTGTGTACATACAGTACATTCAGAAAGTATTCATGTACTACATACAGTACATTCAGAAAGTATTCATGTCCTACATACAGTACATTCAGAAAGTATTCATGTACTACATACAGTACATTCAGAAAGTATTCATGTTCTACATACAGTACATTCAGAAAGTATTCATGTACTACATATAGTACATTCAGAAAGTATTCGTACCCCTTGACTTTTTCCTCATTTTATTTACATTAAAGCCTCATTCTAAAATGGTTTAAATAGTTTTTTTCCCCTCATCAATCAACACACACTAGCCCATAATGATGAAGCTAAAACAGGTTTTTAGAATTGTGTGCAAATACGGAATATAAAATGTACATAAGTATTCAGACCCTTTACTAAGTACTTTGTTGAAGCACCTTTGGCAGTGGTTACAGCATCGAGTATGACTCTACAAGCCTGGCAGACCTGTATTTGGGGAGTTTCTCCCATTCTTCTCTACAGATCTGAGGTCCTGAGCGCTCTGGAGCAGGTTTTCATCAAGGATCTCCGTTCATCTTTCCCTCGATCCTGACTAGTCTCCCAGTCCTTGCCGCTGAAAAACATCAACACAGCATGATGCTGCCACCACCATGCTTCACCGTAGGCATGTTTCCTACAGACGTGACGCTTGGCATTCAGGTCAAAGAGTTCAATCTTGGTTTCATCAGATCAGAGAATCTTGTTTCTCATGGCCTTGAGTCTTTAGGTGCCTTTTCTCAAACTCCCAGTTGGCTGTCATGTGCTTTTTACTGAGAAGTGGCTTCCATCTGGCCACTCTACCATAAGGGCCTGATTGGTGGACTGCCGCAGAGATGGTTGTCCTTCTGAAAGGTTCTCCCATCTCCATAGAGGAACTCTGGAGCTCTGTCAGTGACCATCAGGTTCTTGGTCACCTCCCTGACCAAGGCCCTTCTCCCCTGATTGCTCAGTTTGGCCAGGCGGCCAGCTCTAGGAAGAGTCTTGGTGGTTCCAAACGTCTTCCATTTAAGAATGATGGAGGCCACTGTGTTCTTGGGGACCTTCAATGCTGCAGAAATGTTTTGGTACCCTTCCCCAGATCTGTGCCTCGACACCATCCTGTCTCTGAGCTCTACGGACAATTCCTTCGACCTCATGGCTTGGTTTTGCTCTGACATGCACTGTCAACTGTGGGACCTTATATAGACAGGTGTGTGTCCAAATCATATCCAATCAATTTAATTTACCACAGGTGGACTTCAATCAATTTATAGAAACATCTCAAATATGATCAATGGAAACAGGAAGCACATGAGCTCAATTTAGAGTCTCATACCAAAGGGTCTGAATACTTATGTAAATAAGTGATTTCTGTTTTTAATTTAGTCGTTATGGGGTATTGTGTGTAGATACATTTTAGAAAGAGGCTGTAACTTAACAAAATGTGTAAAAAGTTAATTGGTCCGAATACTTTCTGAATGTACATACATACACACCCGACCTCCAGCCTGCATCCTGTAGACTTGATCTTGCCCCATAAACAGACGAAAAACAGAGCAGTGGTTAGTAGATGAGATTAGAGCTCTCTTAGCCATGTCAAGTAAACACACACATCCTGCTAAAACATTGCCCACTTTCACACTCCGCCTCGACGTCTGCATACACTCCTCGGATAGGGATCACTGAGCTGTGTCAGCAGGTTAATCCGGTGACCTGGTTAAATGGCCAGTGGACCACTCCAAGTGGACTGTTGATGGTCATTGAATCCCCAGGTGGTGAGGGTAGGCAACAACCCGTCTGCCTTGCTGATCCTCAACACTGGGGCCCCTCAGGGTGCATGCTTAGTCCCCTCCTATACTCCCTCGACTGTGTGGCTGAAACACAACTCCAACACCATCATTACGTTTGCTCATGACACAACAGTCGTTAGGTCTGATCACCGACAACGATGAGACGGCCAGTAGGGAGGTCAGAGACCTGGCAGTGTGATGCCAGGACAACAATCTCTCCCTCAATGTGAGCAAGACAAAGGAGATGATTGTGGACTACAGGAAAAGGAGGACTGAACGGGCGCCCATTAATATGTGTGGAGCGGTCGAGAGTTTCAAGTGCCTTTTTTTATATATATATATATATATATATATATTTATTTATTTATTTATTTATTTATTTATTTATTTATTTATTTATTTATTTTTTTTAAATATTATTTTTGTTTTTTTGGGGGGGGGTTTCACGTGTTAGTAATGAAAACGTACCATTCATTTCATTAGATATAACAGATTCTGAACGCCTAAGGGGGCTATCTTACATGTCTCCTTTTGGTTGGTCAACCAATAGCGAAATCATCGTGTGACTTTCTGTCCGTTTCCATGACAGCGGCTCTAGGTTCTCCGTCGGACGGTGACGTCGTCGACCTGAAGGTGATGATGCGGCTGGGGGCGTTCAACGTCCTCGTGTGTGATCAGAACTGCAACATGGCTGACATCAAGATACAAGGTGCCGATATAGACAGAACCCTCAGGGGCCCGTTAAGAACTCAATGGCTACACAATGTTGTCTTTTATACAGTTACACTTATATTTGATTATAATCTAGGGCTTTCGTAAGCGATTTCTGCCAAGGTTTGTATATGATGAAAGTCCACAAAATATTTTTTTGGGCGGTGGGTTATTTAAGTGTCTTGTGCTTGTGTGGTTTGCTGTTGACCTTTTTCTGAATTGATGTTCGCATCAGATCAACATTTTATCTTGTTGTACAGGTTTCAATGGATCCCTCCTGATGCAAGGGCCTCAAACCCACATCTCCGCCCGCCTTCGGGATTTCATCGTCATTAATGTTGACCCAAAAGTATTCACAAAAGGTAAGTCACGAAGTTAAACCAGGAAAGATTTCAGTGACGGATGGAGATGCGACCATTCAACCCCGGTGAAATATTGCAGTTGAGTTTTACCTGCTAACGGTTTGGTTCTCCGTTGCAGGCCATCTCTATCGTAGGAGACGAGGTGTTTAGTTTCAGTATGAGTCTGACCCCCAAGGCGACAGAGGGAGCCGGCTACGCAGACACCTCCAAGACAGACGGGAAGGTCCAGCTCAACGTGGGCTGTGTCCAGGTCGTCTACCTCCACAAGTTTGGCATGTCTTTGTTGGTGAGTCTCAGCGTGGGTCCTGGAGTTGGTCATGTCTTTGTTGGTGAGTCTCAGCGTGGGTCCTGGAGTTGGTGAGTCTCAGCGTGGGTACTGGAGTTTGTCATGTCTTTGTTGGTGAGTCTCAGCGTGGGTTCTGGAGTTGGTCATGTCTTTGTTGGTGAGTCTCAGTGTGGGTACTGGAGTTGGTGAGTCTCAGCGTGGGTCCTGGAGTTTGTCATGTCTTTGCTGGTGTGTCTCAGCGTGGGTCCTGGAGTTTGTCATGTCTTTGCTGGTGAGTCTCAGCGTGGGTACTGGAGTTTGTCATGTCTTTGCTGGTGAGTCTCAGTGTGGGTACTGGAGTTTGTCAGGTCTTGAATATTTAAAACAGATTTTTGTATCTAAGTGTGCAGTCTCTCTTTCTTCAGTTCCTGTTTTTTTCAGGAATCCTGGTTGGGTGATTCCCAGTTCAGCGATACCTTACTAATTTCGGGAATCCTGGTTGGGTGATTCACAGTTCAGCGATACCTTACTAATTTCGGGAATCCTGGTTGGGTGATTCCCAGTTCAGAGATACCTTACTAATTTCGGGAATCCTGGTTGGGTGATTCCCAGTTCAGCGATACCTTACTAATTTCGGGAATCCTGGTTGGGTGATTCCCAGTTCAGCGATACCTTACTAATTTCGGGAATCCTGGTTGGGTGATTCCCAGTTCAGCGATACCTTACTAATTTCGGGAATCCTGGTTGGGTGATTCCCAGTTCAGCGATACCTTACTAATTTCAGGAATCATCCAACTGAGATTCCTGGGAAAACATGAGAATTTTCCGGAAGTTTAGCCGTCCTAGCTCGGTCTCCACTTTGATTCCTTCCTGGTGCCCTTTTCGCTAATGAACTTCCCTCATCCATGTTTTCCGTCTCTTTAGAATTTCAGCAACAACTTCCAGACGGCCAAGGAGGCGGTGAGTGTGGCCACGGCCCAGGCAGCAGAGAAGGCGGCCTCCAGCATCAGGGACTTCGCCCAGAAGAGCTTCCGTCTCTCCATGGACATCAGGCTGAAGGCCCTCTCATCGTCATCCCTCAGTCCTCCACCTCACACAATGCACTGGAGGTGGACCTGGGGCTCATCACCGTGGGCAACAGCTTCTCTCTACTTGCTGTGGAGGGATGTCCACTTCCTGCTGTCATTGACCACATGGACGTACAGCTCACACAGCTCAAACTGTCCAGGTCAGTGCATTCTGTTTAACACAGTCATCTTCTGCTTCATCAGATCAGAAAGCAAGGGTTTAATGCCTGGTCCCAGATCAGAAAGCAAGGGTGTAATGCCTGGTCCCAGATCAGATAGCAAGGGTTTAATGCCTGGTCCCAGTTTAGACAGCAAAGATTTAATGCCTGGTCCCAGATCAGATAGCAAGGGTTTAATGCCTGGTCCCAGTTTAGAAAGCAAAGATTTAATGCCTGGTCCCAGATCAGATAGCAAGGGTGTAATGCCTGGTCCCAGATCAGAAAGCAAGGGTTTAATGCCTGGTCCCAGATCAGAAAGCAAGGGCTTAATGCCTGGTCCCAGATCAGAAAGCAAAGATTTAATGCCTGGTCCCAGATCAGATAGCAAGGGTTTAATGCCTGGTCCCAGATCAGAAAGCAAGGGCTTAATGCCTGGTCCCAGATCAGAAAGCAAAGATTTAATGCCTGGTCCCAGATCAGATAGCAAGGGTTTAATGCCTGGTCCCAGATCAGAAAGCAAGGGCTTAATGCCTGGTCCCAGATCAGATAGCTAGGGCTTAATGCCTGGTCCCAGATCAGATAGCTAGGGTTTAATGCCTGGTCCCAGATCAGAAAGCAAGGGTTTAATGCCTGGTCCCAGATCAGAAAGCAAGGGCTTAATGCCTGGTCCCAGTTTAGAAAGCAAGGGTTTAATGCCTGGTCCCAGATCAGAAAGCAAGGGCTTAATGCCTGGTCCCAGATCAGAAAGCAAGGGCTTAATGCCTGGTCCTAGATCAGAAGGTAACGGTTTAATGCCTGGTCCCAGATCAGAAAGCAAGGGCTTAATGCCTGGTCCCAGATCAGAAGGTAACGGTTTAATGCCTGGTCCCAGATCAGAAGGTAACGGTTTAATGCCTGGTCCCAGATCAGAAAGCAAGGGTTTAATGCCTGGTCCCAGATCAGAAAGCAAGGGCTTAATGCCTGGTCCCAGATCAGAAAGCAAGGGTTTAATGCCTAGTCCCAGATCAGAAAGCAAGGGTGTAATGCCTGGTCCCAGATCAGAAAGCAAGGGCTTAATGCCTGGTCCCAGATCAGAAAGCAAGGGCTTAATGCCTGGTCCTAGATCAGATAGCAAGGGCTTAATGCCTGGTCCCAGATCAGATGGTAACGGTTTAATGCCTGGTCCCAGATCTGTATGAACGCTATCCAACTCCTCTGACTACCGTTAGTTGTTAGCGTTGATTCTCAAAGAACCGTCCGACCACCGTTAGTTGTTAGCGTTGATTCTCAAAGAACCGTCCGACAACCGTTAGTCCTCTTATAACATCGACCCGGCACAACCTGACGAGGACTGGCCAACCCTCAGAACCTGGTTCCCTCTCTAGGTTTCATCCTAGGTTCCTGCCTTTTCTAGGGAGTTTTTCCTAGCCACCGTTCCTCTACATCGCCATTGCTTGCTTTCTGTGGTTTCTGTATAAGCACAACTGCTGTTCTAAAAGGGCTTCGTAAATAAATACATTTGATTGATTTGATTTGAGTTGTAAGACTTTGTTCTCAAAGAAACTGCTTGGTTCAATCGTGGTCTTACTGAATAGGCTCGGGCGCTATACTGTTTATACCGTATACTGGGCTGTTTTGAAATACCGACGGTATGAATTTCAATACCGTAAAAGAAATTCAGCGTGGCGCCGTAAAGCTCAAGGGGTTGCATTCTACGCCTCTGCTTATAAGTTAACTATCTATCTCAGGTCTAGAGATAGATAGTGGCTACAGTACGTGGCCTGTTGGCTACAGTAGATGGCCTGCTGGCTACATGGCCTGTTGGCTACAGTAGATGGCCTGCTGGCTACAGTACGTGGCCTGTTGGCTACATGGCCTGTTGGTTACAGTAGATGGTCTGCTGGCTACAGTACGTGGCCTGCTGGCTACAGTACATGGCCTGCTGGCTACAGTACGTGGCCTGTTGGCTACAGTACGTGGCCTGTTGGCTACAGTAGATGGTCTGCTGGCTACAGTAGATGGCCTGTTGGCCTACGTGGCCTGTTGGCTACAGTAGTACGTGGCCTGTTGGCTACAGTACGTGGCCTGTTGGCTACAGTGGTGGCCTGCTGGCCTGCTGGCTACATGGCCTGTTGGCTACAGTGGTGGCCTGTTGGCTACAGTACGTGGCCTGCTGGCTACATGGCCTGTTGGCTACAGTACGTGGCCTGTTGGCTACAGTACGTGGCCTGCTTGGCCTGTTGGCTACAGTACGTGGCCTGTTGGCTACGTGGCCTGCTGGCTACAGTACGTGGTCCTGGCTTGTGGCCTGCTGGCTACATGGCCTGTTGGCTACGTGGTGGCCTGCTGGCTACATGGCCTGTTGGCTACAGTACCTGTGGCCTGTGCTGGCTACAGTACGTGGCCTGCTGGCTACAGTACGTGGCCTGCTGGCTACATGGCCTGTTGGCTACAGTGTGGCCTGTTGGCTACAGTACGTGGCCTGCTGGCTACATGGCCTGTTGGCTAC
>NW_027007986.1:0-1024 GCF_036934945.1 Oncorhynchus masou masou | reverse complement strand
AGGGGAAATAACATACACGTTTTACCTGTCAGGTCAACCACCCCTAAAGGGGAAATAACATACCACGTTTTACCTGTCAGGTCAACCACCCCTAGGGGGAAATAACATGCACGTTTTACCTGTCAGGTCAACCACCCCTAGGGGGAAATAACATACACGTTTTACCTGTCAGGTCAACCACCCCTAGGGGGAAATAACATACACGTTTTACCTGTCAGGTCAACCACCCCTAGGGGGAAATAACATACACGTTTTACCTGTCAGGTCAACCACCCCTAGGGGGAAATAACATACACGTTTTACCTGTCAGGTCAACCACCCCTAGGGGGAAATAACATACACGTTTTACCTGTCAGGTCAACCACCCCTAGGGGGAAATAACATACACGTTTTACCTGTCAGGTCAACCACCCCTAGGGGGAAATAACATACACGTTTTACCTGTCAGGTCAACCACCCCTAGGGGGAAATAACATACACGTTTTACCTGTCAGGTCAACCACCCCTAGGGGGAAATAACATACACGCTTTACCTGTCAGGTCAACCACCCCTAGGGGGAAATAACATACACGTTTTACCTGTCAGGTCAACCACCCCTAGGGGGAAATAACATACACGTTTTACCTGTCAGGTCAACCACCCCTAGGGGGAAATAACATACACGTTTTACCTGTCAGGTCAACCACCCCTAGGGGGAAATAACATACACGTTTTACCTGTCAGGTCAACCACCCCTAGGGGGAAATAACATACACGTTTTACCTGTCAGGTCAACCACCCCTAGGGGGAAATAACATACACGTTTTACCTGTCAGGTCAACCACCCCTAGGGGGAAATAACATACACGTTTTACCTGTCAGGTCAACCACCCCTAGGGGGAAATAACATACACGTTTTACCTGTCAGGTCAACCACCCCTAGGGGGAAATAACATACACGCTTTACCTGTCAGGTCAACCACCCCTAGGGGGGAACTAACATACACGTTTTACCTGTCAGGTCAACCACCCCTAGGGAAATAA
>NW_027007985.1:0-1028 GCF_036934945.1 Oncorhynchus masou masou | reverse complement strand
GAAACTCCCCATCCCGGATCCGGGATCGTGACTAAAGCCTCAGGCTCATTAGCATAACGCAACGTTAACGATTTCTGAAAATCGCAAATAAAATTAAAATAATGCGTTTGCTCTCAAGCTTAGCCTTTTCTTAACAACACTGTCATCTCAGATTTTCAAAATATGCTTTTGAACCATAGAAATGGACTAATTTGTGTAAGAGTATGCAAAGCTAGCATAGCATTTTGTGTAGCATGTAGCACGCAACATTTTCACAAAAGCCAGATAACCAAATAAATAAAATCATTTACCTTTGAAGAGCTTCTGATGTTTTCAATGAGGAGACTCTCAGTCACATGCCAAATGCGCAGTGTTTCCTGAAAGCGTCTGTGTGTAGGAGAAATCGTTCCGTTTTCTACATTGCGCCTGGCTACTGAAACGAACCGAAAATGCAGTCACCTACAACGTAAAACTTTTCCGGATTAACTACATAATATCGGCCGAAACATGGCAAACGTTGTTTGGAATCAGTCCTCAAGGTGTTTTTTCACATATCTCTTCATTGACATGCAGTTCGTGGAAGCTTGCTTTCCTCTCTGTATTCCTTGGAAAAATACTGGCAGGTGACTTTTGCGCACCAATTTCGGCGCAGGACACCGGGCGGACACGTGGTAAATGTGGTCTCTTATGGTCAATCTTCCAATGATCTGCCTACAAATACGTCACAATGCTGCAGACACCTTGGGGAAACGACAGAGAGGGTTGATTCATTCCTCTTGCGTTCACAGCCATATAAGGAGATCATGACAAACAGAGCCTCAAAAATCCTTGTCATTTCCTGGATGCCATCTCATCTTGGTTTTGCCTGAAGCTCACGTTAAAGGGCACGCACAGAGAAGATCTTTGTATTTCTGGACACGTCAGAGTGTTTTCTTTCGAACAGTAGCAATTATATGCATAGTCGAGCATCTTTTTGTGACAAAATATCTTGTTTAAAACGGGAACGTTTTTCATCCAAAAATGAAATTGCGCCCCTAGAGTTCCAAGAA
>NW_027007984.1:0-1028 GCF_036934945.1 Oncorhynchus masou masou | reverse complement strand
TGAACAGGCAGGAGACTCCAACAGCGCTGTAGAGGAGGAAGGCTCTGGCAGCGCAAAACAGGCGGGAGACTCCGGCAGCGCTGGAGAGGAGGAAGGCTCTGGCAGCTCTGGAGAGGCGAGGCGCACTGTAGGCCTGATGCGTTGTGCTGGCACTGGTGGTACTTGGCCGAGGACACGCACCAGGAAGCCTGGTGCGGGGAGCTGCCACTGGAGGGCTGGTGCGTGGAGGTGGTACTAGGTAGACCGGAACGTGCAGGCGCACTGGAGCTCTTGAGCACCGAGCCTACCCAACCTTACCTGGTTGAATACTCCCGGTCGCTCTGCCAGTGCGGCGAGGTGGAATAGCCCGCACTGGGCTATGCAGGCGAACCGGGGACACCGTGCGCAAGTCTGGTGCCATGTAACCCGGCCCAAGGAGACGCACTGGGGACCAGATGCGTAGAGCTGGCTTCATGGCATTTGGCTCGACGCTCACTCTAGCCCGGCCGATACGCGGAGCTGGAATATACCGCACCGGGTTATGCACCCGCACTGGGGACACCGTGCGCACCACAGCATAACACGGTGCCTGCACGGTCACTCTAGCCCCCCGGTAACCACAGGAAGTTGACGCAGATCTCCTACCTGGCTTTGCCATACTTCCTGTGAGCCCCCCCCCCCAAGAAATTTTTGGGGCTGACTCTCAGGCTTCCATCCGTGTCGCCGTGCTGCCTCCTCATACCAGCGCCTCTCCGCTTTCACCGCCTCCAGCTCTTCATTGGGGTGGCGATATTCCCCTGGCTGTGCCCAGGGTCCTTTACCGTCCAGTTCGTCCTCCCATGTCCATTCCTCTTTGAGCTGCACCTTGGGGCGGCTACACTCCCCTGGTTTTGCCCAGGGTCCTCTCCCGTCGATGATTTCTTCCCAAGTCCAGAAGTCCTTAATACGCTGCTCCTGCTGCTGCCCGTTTACCACGCCGCTTGGTCCTGTTGTGGTGGGTGATTCTGTCACGGTTTTCTGTAGGTGAAAGAGAGTCGGACCAAAATGCA
>NW_027007983.1:0-1030 GCF_036934945.1 Oncorhynchus masou masou | reverse complement strand
TCCCCATCCCGGATCCGGGATTTGTGACTAAAGCCTCAGGCTCATTAGCATAACGCAACGTTAACGATTTCTGAAAATCGCAAATAAAATTAAAATAATGCGTTTGCTCTCAAGCTTAGCCTTTTCTTAACAACACTGTCATCTCAGATTTTCAAAATATGCTTTTGAACCATAGAAATTGACTAATTTGTGTAAGAGTATGCAAAGCTAGCATAGCATTTTGTGTAGCATGTAGCACGCAACATTTTCACAAAAACCAGATAACCAAATAAATAAAATCATTTACCTTTGAAGAGCTTCTGATGTTTTCAATGAGGAGAGTCTCAGTCACATACCAAATGCGCAGTGTTTCCTGAAAGCTGCCTGTGTGTAGGAGAAATCGTTCCGTTTTCTACATTGCGTCTGGCTACCAAACGAACCGAAAATGCAGTCACCTACAACGTGAAACTTTTTCCGGATTAACTACATAATATCGACCGAAACATGGCAAACGTTGTTTGGAATCAATCCTCAAGGTGTTTTTTCACATATCTCTTCATTGACATGCAGTTCGTGGAAGCTTGCTTTCCTCTCTGTATCGCATGGAAAAATACTGGCAGGTGACTTTTGCGCACCAATTTCGGCGCAGGACACCGGGCGGACACGTGGTAAATGTGGTCTGTTATGGTCAATCTTCCAATGATCTGCCCACAAATACGTCACAATGCTGCAGACACCTTGGGGAAACGACAGAAAGGGTTGACTCATTCCTCTTGCGTTCACAGCCATATAAGGAGATCATGAAAAACAGAGCCTCAAAAATCCTTGTCATTTCCTGGATGCCATCTCATCTTGGTTTTGCCTGAAGCTCACGTTATAGGGCACGCACAGAGAAGATCTTTGTATTTCTGGACACGTCAGAGTGTTTTCTTTCGAACGGTAGCAATTATATGCATAGTCGAGCATCTTTTTGTGACAAAATATCTTGTTTAAAACGGGAACGTTTTTCATCCAAAAATGAAATTGCGCCCCCAGAGCATCAACAGGTTAA
>NW_027007982.1:0-1031 GCF_036934945.1 Oncorhynchus masou masou | reverse complement strand
TACTGTTAGTTACTGGAGTAAACATACTGTTAGTTACTGGAGTAAGCATACTGTTAGTTACTGGAGTAAACATACTGTTAGTTACTGGAGTAAACATACTGTTAGTTACTGGAGTAAACATACTGTTAGTTACTGGAGTAAACATACTGTTAGTTACTGGAGTAAACATACTGTTAGTTATTGGAGTAAACATACTGTTAGTTATTGGAGTAAACATACTGTTAGTTACTGGAGTAAACATACTGTTAGTTACTGGAGTAAACATACTGTTAGTTACTGGAGTAAACGTACTGTTAGTTACTGGAGTAAACATACTGTTAGTTACTGGAGTAAACATACTGTTAGTTACTGGAGTAAACATACTGTTAGTTACTGGAGTAAACGTACTGTTAGTTACTGGAGTAAACATACTGTTAGTTACTGGAGTAAACGTACTGTTAGTTACTGGAGTAAACATACTGTTAGTTACTGGAGTAAGCATACTGTTAGTTACTGGAGTAAGCATACTCTTCGTTACTGGAGTAAACGTACTGTTAGTTACTGGAGTAAACATACTGTTAGTTACTGGAGTAAGCATACTGTTAGTTACTGGAGTAAACATACTGTTAGTTACTGGAGTAAACATACTGTTAGTTATTGGAGTAAACATATTGTTAGTTACTGGAGTAAACGTACTGTTAGTTACTGGAGTAAACATACTGTTAGTTACTGGAGTAAACATACTGTTAGTTACTGGAGTAAACATACTGTTAGTTACTGGAGTAAACATACTGTTAGTTATTGGAGTAAACATACTGTTAGTTATTGGAGTAAACATACTGTTAGTTACTGGAGTAAACATACTGTTAGTTACTGGAGTAAACATACTGTTAGTTACTGGAGTAAGCATACTGTTAGTTACTGGAGTAAACATACTGTTAGTTACTGGAGTAAACATACTGTTAGTTACTGGAGTAAACATACTGTTAGTTACTGGAGTAAACATACTGTTAGTTACTGGAGTAAACGTACTGTTAGTTACTGGAGTAAAC